>NW_016108102.1:334580-359252 GCF_001604975.1 Cebus imitator | reverse complement strand
CTCCATTAATTCACTTATATTCCTCTCTAAATGTGTGTTATTGTTAACATTTCGTCAAACCTTTTTTCAAAGTTCTTAGTTTCTTTGCATTGGGTTAGAACAAGTTCTTTTAATTCCCAGAAGTTTCTTATCATCCACTTTTTAAAGCCTGCGTCTGCTAATGGAACACAGTCTTTCTCCATCAGGCTTTGTTCTGTTGCTGATGAGGAACTGTGATCCCCTGTAGATGGAGAAGCATTCTGATTTTGGGTATTCTCCGCATTTTTAGGCTGTTTTCTTCCCTTCGTTATAAATTTATCCATCTGTGGTCTTTATAATTACCATCTTTATAGTTGGGTTTCTGAATGGACGTCCAACTTGTTGCTTCCCAGCGCTAAAATCTGAGCAACCCACTGTGCCGACCAAAACAGCGGTGTTAAGATTGATGGTGCTTTTCTGACTCTGCACCAAGAACCGCTGCACCAAGGCAGTGGCAAAACCGCCTCGCCGGCCACAAGAGTCACGCTGGTGACCTGTGGGGCTCCTCCGATGGGATCTCCAGGTGCGTGAGCAACAAAAATTGATCTGAAAGTGTGATGTCCTCTTGTTCTCTGCGCTTTCAGTGGGAGATACAATCCCGAGCTGCTAGTGATCAGCCATCTTGGATCTGTCTCTCCTCGGTGTTAGGTCTTATGTTTAAGTCTTTAATCCATCTGGAGTTAATTTTAGTGTAAGGTGTCAGAAAGGGGTCCAGTTTCTGCTTTCTGCACAAGGCTAGCCAGTTTTCCCAACACCACTTATTAAACAGGGAATCCTTTCCCCATTGCTTGTTTTTGACAGGTTTGTCAAAGATCAGATGGTTGTAGGTGTGTGGCATTGCTTCTGAGGCCTCTGTTCTGTTCCGTTCATCTATATCTCTGTTTTGGTAGCAGTACCATACTGTTTTGATTACTGTAGCCTTGTAGTATAGTTTGAAGTCATGTATTGTGATGCCTCCAGCTTTGTTCTTTTTGCTTAGAATTGACTTGGCTCTGCAGGCTCTCTTTTGGTTCCATATAAAGTTTAAGGTGGTTTTTTCCAGTTCTATGAAGAAAGTCATTGGTAGTTTGATGGGGATAACATTGAATCTGTAAATTACTTTGTGCAGTATGGCCATTTTCACTATACTGATTCTTCCTAACAATGAGAATGGAATGTTTCTCCATCTGTTTGTGCTCTCTCTTATTTCATTGAGCAGTGGTTTGTAGTTCTCCTTGAAGAGGTCCTTTGCATTCTTTGTTAGTTTATTCTTCCTAGGTATTTTATTCTCTTTGTAGCAATTGTGAATGGCAGTTTGTTCATGATTTGGCTCTCTTTAAGTCTGTTATTGGTGTATAGGAATGCTTGTAATTTTTGCATTGATTTTTTACCCTGAGACTCCTAAACTGAAGTTGCCTATCAGTTTCAGGAGATTTGGCACTTAGATAATTGGATCTTCTAAATATGCAATCATGACATCTGCAAATAGAGACAATTTGACTTCGTCCTTTCCTAATTGAATACTCTTTATTTCTTTTTCTTGCCTGATTGCTCTGGCGAGAACTTCAAATACTACATTGAATAGCAGTGGTGAGAGAGGGAGTCCTTGTCTAGTGCCAGATTTCAAAGAGAATGCTTCCAGTTTTTGCCCATTCAGTATGATATTGGCTGTGGGTTTGTCATAAATAGCTTTTACTATTTTGTGATATGTTCCATCAATACTTTGTTTATTCAGGGTTTTTAGCATAAAGAGCTGTTGAATTTTGTCAAAGGCCTTCTCTGCATCTATTGAGATAATCATGTGGTTTTGGCCTCGGTGAATTATATTTATAGACTTGTGTATGTTGAACCAGCCTTGCATCCCCGGGATGAAGCCTATTTGATCGTGGTGGATAAGATTTTTGATGTGCTGTTGCAATTGGTTTGCCAGTATTTTATTGAAGATTTTTGTATCAATGTTTATCATGGATATAGGCCTGAAGTTTGCTTTTTTTGTTGAGTATCTGCTGGGTTTTGGTATCAGAATGCTGTTAGTATCATAAAATGATTTAGGAAGGATTCCCTCTTTTTGAATTGCTTGGAATAGTTTCAGAAGGAGTGGTACCAACTCCCCTTTGTATGCCTGATAGAATTCGGTCATAAACCCATCTGGACCTGGGCTTTTTTTTTTTGGTTAGTAGGCTATTAATTGCTGCCTCAACTTCAGCCCTTGTTATTGGTCTATTCAGGGTTTCAACTTCTTCCTGGTTAAGGCTTGGGAGGACGCAAGTGTCCAGGAATTTATCCATTTCTTCCAGGTTAACTGGTTTATATGCATAGAGTGGTTTGTAATAATCTCTGATGGTGGTTTGTTTTTCTGTGTAAACTGTGGTAATATCCCCTTTACATTTTTTATTGTATCTATTCGATTATTCTCTCTTTTCTTTTTTATTAATCTGGCTAGTAGCCTGTCTATTTTGTTGATATTTTCAAAAAACCAATTTCTGGATTTTTTGATTTTTTTGAAGGGTTTTTTTGTGTCTCTCTCTCTCCTTCAGCTCTGCTCTGATGTTAGTTATTTCTTGTCTTCTGCTAGCATTTGAGTTTTTTTGATCTTGCTCCTCTAGCTCTTTCAATTTTGATGATAGGGTGTCAATTTTAGATCTTTCCTTGCTTCTCATGTGGGCATTTATTGCTATGTATTTTCCTCTAGACACTGCTTTAAATGTGTCGCAGATATTCTGGTATGTTTTGTCTTTGTTCTCATTGGCTTCGAAGAACATCTTTATTTCTGCCTTCATTTCATTGTTTATCCAGTCAACATTCAAGAGCCAGTTGTTCAGTTTCCATGAAGCTGTGTGGATCTGAGTTAGTTTCTGAATTCAGAGTTCTAACTTGTTTGTGCTGTGGTCTGAAAGACTCTGTTGTGATTTCCATTCTTTTGCATTTGCTGAGGAGTGATTTGCTTCTGTTTACATGGTCAATTTTAGAGTGGGTATGATGTGGTGCTGAGAAGGATGTATATTCTGTGGATTTGGGGTGGAGAGTTCTGTAAATGTCTATTAGGTTTGCTTGGTTCAGATCTGAGTTCAAGTCCTGGATATCCTTGTTAATTTTCTGTCTCATTGATCTGTCTAATACTGACAGCCGAGTGTAAAATCTTCCACTATTATTGTATGGGAGTCTAAGTCTTTTTGTAAGTGTTTAAGAACGTGCTTTATGTATCTGAGTGCTCCTGTATTGGATTTGTATATATTTAGGATCATTAGCGCTTCTTGTTGCATTGATCCTTTTACCATTATATACTGTCCTTCTTTGTCTTTTTTGATTCTTGCTGGTTTAAAGTCTATTTTATCAGAGACTATGATTGCAAATACTGCTTTTTTTTTTTTTTTGCTCTCCATTTGCTTGGTAAATCTTTGTCCATCCCTTTATTTTGAGCCTATGTGTATCCTTGTATGTGAGATCAGTCTCCTGAATAAAGCACACCAATGGGTTTTGGATTTTTAACCAATTTTCCAGTCTGAATCTTTTGATTGGGGCATTTAGCTCATTTACATTTAGGGTTAATATTGTTATGTGTGAGTCTGATCATGCCATTTTGATGCTAGCTGGTTGTTTTGCCTTTTATTTGATGCAGTTTCTTCATTGTGTCAATGATCTCTACCATTTGGTATGTTTTTGAACTGGCTGGTACTGGTTGTCCCTTTCTATGTTTAGTGCTTCTTTCAGGAGCTCTTGTAAAGCAGGCCTGGTGGTGATGAAATCTCTGAGTAATTGCTTGTTCATAACAGATTTTATTTCTCCTTCACTTATAAAACTTAGTTTGGCTGGATATAAAATTATAGGTTGAAAGATCTTTTCTTTAAAGATGTTGAATGTTGGCCCCTACTCTCTTCTGGCTTGTAGGGTTTCTGCTGAGAGGTCTGCTGTGAGTCTGATGTGCTTCCATTTAAGGGTGACCAGACATTTCTCTCTGGCTGCCCTTAGTATTTTTGCCTTCATTTCAACCCTGGCAAACCTGATGATTTACGTGCCAGGGGTTTTTCTTCTAGAGGGGTATCTTTGTGGTGTTCTGTGTATTTCCTGTATTTGAATGTTGGCCTGCCTTGTTAGATTGGTGAATTTCTCCTGGATAATATCCTGAAGATTGTTTTCCACCTTGGATTCACTCTCCCCATCATTTTCTGGTAGACTAATCAAGCATAGATTAGGCCTTTTCTCATAATCCCATATTTCTCGAAGGCTTTGTCCATTTCTTTTCACCCTTTGTTCTCTTTTCTTGCCTTCTCATTTTATTTCATTGAGTTGATCTTCAATCTCTGATATCCTTTCTTCCGCTTGATTGATTGGGCTATTGAAACTTGTGTATGCTTCATGAAGTTCTTGTGCTGTGTTTTTCAGCTCCATCAATTCCGTTATGTTCTTCTCTAAGCTGGTTACTCTAGTTAGCATTTCATCTAACCTTTTTTCAAGGTTTTTAGTTTCTTTGCATTGGGATAGAACATGTTACTTTAACTCAGAGAAGTTTGTAATTTCCCACCTTCTGAAGCCTGCTTCTGTCAATTTGTCAAATTTGTTTTCCATCAAGCTTTGTTCCCTTGTTGGTGAGGAGATATTCTGGTTTTTGACGGTTTTATTCTTCTTGCACTAGTTTCTTCCAACCTTGTTGGATTCATATAGTTTTGATCTTAGGTAGCTGATTGTGGAGGCGGCCTTTCCTTTGTCTGCCTGCAGAGGCACTGCTGGACTGCCAGGGTTTCAGTGGAGCTGCTGAATCTTTTATTTACTCAGGAAAATTAGGTCGGCCTCTGCAATTGTGGCTGCCCTTCCCCCCGCCAAACTTGATTATTCCTGGTCACTCTGTAACTGATATTCTGAGTGCAAAACTCTGGAGTGAGAGCTTTTTAGCCTGCTGGGCTCTGTGTGTGGGGTACCCGTCCTGCCATGTGGGCTGTTTCCCTGCTTTCGGTGCCCCTTTTTTCTGGGGGGTGGGTAGCTCTGTGCAGCTAGCTTTCTGGCTTTTGCATTAACCAATGCTTCTGAGTCAGCCAGTGCTTCCATCTAGATCTAAGCTGACAGCCCGGGCACTGGCCGAAGTTGGTGTTCTTCCCTGTTGGCAGTTTGCTGAGGCTTTTTAGCCTGGTGAAGATCTTCTGTTCTGTGGGTTGTAGAGGGCTGGTGCGTAGTGCTGTATCCGAACCGAAGTCCCAAAGTGGGAGATCCCCTAGTCCTCCAGTTGGCTGCATGCACCTCCTGGGTGGGGCAGTGCGCCACCTTGCCACATCTTACCCTATTTAGTTTATATCCACTGTTCAATGAGACCCACAAAATGAATTGGCTACCTCATTTGGAATTGTGGAGACCTTTTGGCTTCTGCATCTCTCTCACTTGAAGCTGCTTCCCAGAGCTGCCTCTTATTCAGCCATCTTGGGATCACTTTTTTTGTTTTCTTCAGCACCTTCAATATGCCACTGTCTCACAGTCTATAAGGCTTTCATTGAAAACTCTTCTGCCAAACATATTGGAGTGTCATTGTATCTTAGTTGTTTCTTTTCTCTTGCTTTTAGAATCTATTCTTTATTCTGAACCTTTTGGAGTTTTATTACTAAATGTCTTGTGAAAGTCTTCTTTGGATTAAATCAGCCTGGTGTTCAAACTTCCTGTACTTGAGTATTAATATTGTCCCCTATATTTGCAAAGTTTTCTGTTATTATCCTTTTTAATAAATGTCTCCCCTTATCGCTCTCTCTACCTCCTCTTTGAGGCCAACAAATGTTAGATTTGCTTTTTTGAGCCTATTTTCTAGATCCTGTAAGCATGTTTTACTGTTTCTTTTTCTATTTTTTTTTTTTTTGGCCTCCTCTTACTGTGTATTTTCAAATAGCCTGTCTTCTTAAGCAACAAATTATTTCGTCTGCTTGATTAATTCAGTCATTAAGAGACTCTAATGCATTCTTTGGTATGTTAGTTGCATTTTGACCTCTAGGATTTCTACCTGATTCTTTTAATTATTTTCATTTCTTTGTTAAATTTATCTAATCAGATAATGAATTTCTTTTTTGTGTTATCTTAAATTTCTTTGAGTTTTCTATTAACAGCTATTTTGAATTCTTTATCTGAAATATCTCTTTCTCTCCAAGACTGGACCCTCGTGTATTGTTTAATTTGCTTGGTGAGTTCATGTTTTTCTGGATAATCCTGGCTCTAGGCATTAACGAGTTAGATATTTACTGCAGCTTTCAAAGTCTGGGCTTGTTTGTACCCATCATTCTTGGGAAGGCTCTTCAGGTATTTTAAGGGTCTTGGGTGTTGTGATCTATGTGTTCGGTCACTTCCGTATCTTCCTTAGGTGGTATTCTAAGCCCAGTACTCCTTTGATTCTTTCAGACTCTTAGGTACCACCTTGTGGTCATGGATAAGGTCCAGAAGTATTCTCTGGTTTATCAGGCAGAGACATGTTTTTCTCTTATGTTTTTTCATAAAAACTGAGTCTCTCTCTCTCTCTCTCTCTCTCTCTCGCTCTCTCGCTCTCTCTCTCTCTCTCTCTCCTGAGCTGCCTGAAGCTGAGGGTGGGGTAACACAAACACCACTGTGGCCATCACTATTGGGACTGCAGTGTGGCTGACCTGAAGCCATCACAACACTGGGTCTTGCCTGAGGCCTGCTGTAATCACTATCTGGCTACCACCTATGATTGCTCAGGGCTGTACAATTAGCAGGTGATAAAGGCAACCAGTCTTATATTCTTCCCTTTAGGGTGGCTAGCTTCCTGAACCCCAGGTGGGTCCAGAGATGTTTTCTGGAATCCAGGGCCTGGAATTGGCAACTTTAGAAAGCCACCTGGTGTTCTCTTCTGCTGTGGCTTAGTTGGCACCAAAATCACAAGTCAGTATCTTTCCCTTCCCTTTCTTCCCTCCCCATTCTCCAGGCAGAGGAATCTCTCCCTTTGTCCACAACCACCATGGGCCCATGAAGATTACTGCCAGGGTATCACTGATGTTTACTTAAGGCTCACAATCTCGGCAGTCATCTTGTCATGAATGCTACCAGGTCTGGTACTCACCCTGCCAAGTAGTGGACTCCCCTTTGGCTCAGGACCTCAGGGAAGGTCCAGAAACACCATCCAAGACCAAAGTCCTTGAATTGAGGACCCTAAGAGCCCTATAGGTGCTCTTTCCCACTTTGGCTGACATAGTACCTAAGCTGCAAAACAAAATCATTTTTAATCCTTTCCTCTTCTTTTCTCAAAAAAAAGCACATATTAATGCACACTTCAAACCAACGAGTCTCAGTGTGACTATGTTAATGAACACTTCAGACCGCCAGGTATCAGAGTCTCACCTGAGACTCACAGCATGTACTACCTGGTTACCACTGCTGATTTTTCAAGGGTCCAAGAGCTCTTTATTCAGAATATAATAAATCCTCCAAGGGCTGCGTCCTTCTATTCGAGGAAGTGGGTTCCCCTCTGTCCCAGGTTGTGTCTAGAAATGTTTTCTGGGAGCTAGGGCCTGGAGTGAGGGCTATATGATTCTACCCAGTTTCCTATTCTGCTGTGGCTAAGCTAGTATCCAAATTGCAAGATAAAGTCCTCTTTACTTTTCTCTCTTCTGTCTTCAAGAAGAAGGAAGAGATCTCTTTTGGAGCTGCAAGCTGTGCTGTGGGTTTCTGGGGAAGGGGTGATGGAAACACTCCCATGGCCACCCCTGTTAGTGTCTCACTATGTCACATGTCACCCACATCCACTGGCTCTGAGCCCAGAACAGCACTAGGACTTGTCTAGGAGTTGCAGTCCTTATGGCTAAACCTTTCAGGTTTATTTATGCAAGAGCACTTTAGCATGTGATGGTAAGACTTGCCAAAACTCAAGTTCTGACCACTGGTATGGGTGATTCTCTTCTGATTAGGACTGGTCTAAATGCTCCGCCCTTGGGTTTGACTGAGTTCTGCCCAGTGTTGGAAGCATTGAGTTCCAATGTAAAATTTCATAATTGCTGTGTTCTTCCCCAACCCCCACCCCAAGTGCATAAATTCTCAGTCTGTGCCAAATGGCCACTGTCAGATGGGGAAGAAGTGGTGTTAGTAATTCAAAACTGTGTTTCCTACCCTCTTCAGTAGCTCTCTCGGTGATACGAAGTTAAAGCCAGGTACTGTAATTGCTCATCTGACTCTTGGTTCTTTCGAAGGTGCTTTTCATGTAAATATTCATCAAATTTGGTGTTCCCATGGGGAGAATGATTGGTGAAGGCTTCTATTCTGACACCTAGCTTTTTTCAGTGTCAGCTGGTATTTATTTAAAAAATATTTCTGCTCTTTCCCCTTTCCTTTCTCCTTCTTAAATTCCTATAATGAAAATTGTAGTTATTTTATTGGTATCCCATTAATCTCATGAATTTTCTTCATTCCTCTTTATATATTCTTTGTTTTATTTGACTGGCTATTTTTAAATAACCTTTCTCTCAGTTCACACATTCTTTATTCTTCTTGATAAGTGTGTTGCTGACACTCTCTATTGCATTTTAAATATTTTATTGCATTTTTTACCTCCAGAAGTTTTTTTTTCTATGATTTTAATTTTGTTATTAAAATTCTCTTTTGTGTATTATTTTCTGATATATGTTGAGTTTTTTCTTTTCCTGTAGCTCACTGAACTACCTTAAAACAATTATTTTGCATATTCATCAGGCAATTTACAGATAACCATTTCTTTTGTGTTGAATACTTAGAAATTATTATGCTCCTTTGGTGGTGTCATTTTCTTAATTTTTCTTGTTTCTTGTCTTGCACTGATTGTTTTACATTTGATAGAGCAAGTACACTTTTAGACTTAGGATTGGTTTTAGCGTGGAAAGACCTTCACGATGGGTGAGAGGGTGCTGGTTGGGTAGAGTGTGAAAGTTCTGACTCCACTGATAGTGCAACGGCTTAGTTTCTGTGTGACTTCATCAAGTGACGTTAGCATTAGCAAAGACTGCAAGTTCTCAGCAGCCACGCTGTCTGTGTCTGCAGCGGAAGCACGGGCTGTTAAAAGTTTTTAGTGTACTCAAGTTTTCTGGAATACTCAATCTCTATTTCTTCTCTAGGAGAAGTCATAATCAAGGGGCGTCCTCTTGGTTCCATGTACAGTTTATGAGCATGCCTGTGGTGGTGGTGGCACCAGTGTCTGATGTGGTTACTGCGGAGTAGCCATTAAGTTGGCATCTGAAGCATGGCTGTGAGAAGAAATTATAGCTCCAGGGTCTGGGGGCAGTAATGTCTCTGTTGCCAAGGACACAGGAACCACTGCTGCAATTTTGGTAACAGAATGTTAGACATGGATGCTTTTTAAGTAGCTAGGGGGCTAAGGTCTGCAGTGTGGGCATGCAAAGAGCTACGGCAGCACCAGGAACCTAGGTGTTCCTGTTGCTTCGGTGGCTCTGGTGTCCTAGGAATGTGTGCTTATAAAATGGCCATGGAGTTGGGATCCAAAGAATGGGTGTGTGCAAGGTGACTGATGCTTCAATTCTAGGTCACAGGGGTGCCTGCTGCAGCAGTGGCTCCAGTGTCCATGATGTGGGTATTTTAGAATAGCTGCAGAACCAGAGGCTCAATTTTGAGCATGTGTGGAATGACAGTGACTCCAGGGTCTGTGACACTGGTTAGCTAGCTGTGGTGGTGGCTCTGATGTTTGATGCACAAGCATTTGTGGAGTGACAGCTGAGCTGGGACCCACCACACACGTATATGCTGAGAAGCCCTGGCTCTGGGGTTTGGGCAGCAGTGGCTTCAGTGCCTGGGCACAGGCATCTCCACTACACCATTGACAACAGTGTGTGAAGCATGTGTGCTTGTGGAGTAGCCATGGAACCAGAATCCGAAGTGCAGGTGCATAAAGAGCAACAGCAGCTTCATGGTCCAGAGTCCAGGTGCTCCCATTGGTTTGGTGACTCTGATTTTCTATGTGTGGGGGTTATAGCATAGTCATGAATGAACTATGAAGCCAGGATCTAAAGCATGGGAATGTGCAGAGTAACTGCTGCTTCACATCCAGGGCACTGATGTGCCTGATGCAATGGTGGCTTTATTGCCCATAGTGCAGATGCTCATGGCATATGTAAGAATGTGTGGAGTGACAGTGGTCCAGAGTTCAGAGTTTGGGCTAGTTCATAATGCTGGTAGCTTTTGTTTGAGGCATTGATATTCATGGAGTGGCAATAGAGGTAGGGTCTAAAGCATAAACATGCTTAGGGTGGTCATGGCTGTAGGATCTAATGTGTGCATAAGATAGGGGGTGGAAGCCCCAGTTTCAGGGCTGCACAACAGCAACTCCTTTTTGTGGAGATTGAGTGTGCAGCAGCATTTCTCTCTCTCACTGAGGGGTCCAAAGCAAAGATGGCTATTGTTTACATCAGTGGCAATATCTATCTGCCTTTGCTTTCTGTGGAGCAGGTTGCTGGGGTCTGTGCAGAGGAATACAAAGGTAACTTCTGCTGTGGAATTTTCAGGGAGTCTGTAGCTGCTCCTGGGACTCTTGAAGTTCCAAGTGGCAAAGGCTGTCAGGGTTCTTTGTAGAGAAAGTCACTAGGGACCACAGCATCACCCTCTGCATAGTTGATACCAATAGCACCTGTTCTTTTTTTCTTGCCATTTCTACATTTCTCAGGTATTCTGACCTCCCCCAAAATCATTTTTATATGACTATTCTCCATTTTTGGGCTCCCATGTGTTCCTGTAGATTTTTAAACTCTTGAGCCCTTCCAGGGATGTTTTTATTCATGCATAGCTGTCTAACCTTTTTTCCTTATGGGGACATGAAGGCTGATGTCTTCTACTGTGCCATCTTGCTGTGGTCACTCTCTTTGTGTTTAAATATTAAGAAGTGCATTTTGCATATACACCGTGAAATATTATGGAGCCATAAAAAACAATGAGTTTGTGTCCTTTGTAGGGGCATGGATGAATCTGGAAACCATCATTCTCAGTAAACTGACACAAGAACAGAAAATTAAACACCACATGTTCTCACTCATAGGTGGTGTTGAACAATGAGAACACATGGACACAGGGAGGGGAGCATCACACACTGGGGTCTGTTGGGGGAATACCATTTATTATTTTTGATTTTTAAATTATTTATTATTTATATTTATATAAATTATTTATAATTTTTTGATTGTAAAATAATTTAAAATCTTTGCAGAAGTAAGGTGATGTCTCATTGTGGATTTTATTTGCATTTCTCTAATTATTAGTAATATGGAGCATTTTTTATGTCCATTGCCAACTTTTTAATGGAATTATTTTTCTCTTGCCAGTTTGAATTCCTTGTAGTTTCTGAATATTAGTCCTTTGTCAGTTGCATAGCTTGGAAATATTTTCACCCATTCTGTGGGTTGCCTGTTTACTCTGCTGATTACTTCTTTTGCTTTGCAGGTTTTTAGTTTAATTAGGTCCCATCTATTCATCGTTGTTTTTGTTGCATTTGCTTTTGGATTCTTGGTCATTAACTCTTTGCCTAAACCAAAGTCTAGAAAGTTTCTCTGATATTATCTTCTAGATTTTTTTTTTAAGTTTCAGATCTGGATTTAAGACTTTAGTCAATTTTGTATAAAGTGAGAGATGAGGATCCAGTTTCATTCTGCTACATGTGGCTTGCCAATTACCCTAGCACCATTTGAGGAATAGGACATTCTTTTCCCCACTTTATGTTTTTGTTTGCTTTGTAAAAGATGAGTTTCCTATTAACATTTGGCTTTATTTATGGGTTCTTTATTCTGTTCCATGGGTCCATGCCTATTTTTATACCAGTACCATGCTATGTTGGTGACTCTGGCCTTATAGTATAGTTTGAAGTTGAGTAATGTAATGCCTACAGATTTGTACTTTTTGCTTAGTCTTGCTTTGGCTATGAGGGGTGTTTTTGGGTTCCCTATAAATTTTAAGATTGTTTTATCTAGTTCTGTGAAGAATGATAGTGGTATTTTCATGGGAATTACATTTAATTTGTAGATCACTTTTGGTGTTATGGTCATTTTCACAATATTGTTTCTACCCATTCATGAACATGGGACGTGTTTCCATTTGTTTGCATCATCTATGATTTCTTGCAGCAGTGTTTTGTAGTTTTCCTTGTAGAGGCCCTCTTAAGTATATTAATAAGGTTTCTTTTTTTATTGGCAGTTATTGTAAAAGTGGATGAATTCCTGATTTGATTCTCAGTTTGGTTTCTGTTGGTTTATAGTAGAGCTATAGATTTGTTTACATTAATTTTGTAACCTGAGATTTGCTGAATTTATTTACTGGCTCTGGGATCTTTTAGAATGAATCTTTAGGATTTTCTAAGTATACAGTTGTGTGATTAACAAACAGTGACAGCTTGACTTCCTCTTTACTGATTTGGACACTGTTTAATTCTTTCTTTTGTATGATTGCTCTGACTAGGATGTCCAGTTCTATGTTGATTAGAAGTGGCAAAAGTGGGCATCCTTGTCTTGTTACAGTTCTCAAGAGAAAATGCTTTTAACTTTTCCCCATTCAGTATAATGTTAGCTGTAGGTTTGTCATAGATGGCTTTTATTACCATAAGATGTGCCTTTTCTATGCTAATTTTGCTGAGGATTTTAATCATAATGGGTGCTGAATTTTGTCAGATGCTTTTTCTGCATCTATTGAGATTATTGTGTAATTTTTGTTTTTAATTCTCTTTATGTGGTGTATCACATTTATTGATTTGCATGTGTTAAACCATCCTTGTATTCCTGGTATAAAATTAATTTGATCATGCTGAATTATCTGTTTGATATATCATTGAATTTAGTTAGCTAGTATTCTGCTAAGGATTTTTGCATCTATATTCATCAGGGATATTGGACTATAGTTTTCTTTTTTTTGTTATGTCCTTTCCTGGTTTTGGTATTAGGGTGATACTGGCTTCATAGAATGATTTAGGGAGAATTTTATTTTTATCTGTATTGTGGAATAATGTCAATAGGATTGGTACAAATTCTTCTTTGAATGTCTAATAGAATTCAGCTGAGAATCCATCTGGTCCTGGACATTTTTCTTGTTGGCATTTTTTTGTTACTATTTCAAGTCTACTGCTTGTTATTGGTCTATTCAGAGTTTATGTATCTTTCTGTTTTAACCTAGGAGGATTGTATGCTTCCAGGAATTTATCCATCTCCTCTAGGTTTTCTAGTTTATGCATGTAAAAGTGTTCATAGTAGCCCTGAGTGATCTTTTTTTATTTCTGTGATACTGGTTTTAATATCTACTGTTTCATATCTACTTGAGCTTATTTGGATCTTCTCTATTCTTTTCTTGGTTAACTTCACTAATAATCTATCAATTTTATTTATTTTTTTTATAGAAACAGCTTTTTGTTGCATTTTTTGTTCCAATTTTATATAGTTCTGCTCTGATCTTATTTCTCTTCTTTTGATGGGTTTGGGTTTGTTTTGTTCTTGTTTCTCTAGTTCCTTGAGGTGTAACCTCAGATTGTCTTTTCATGCGTTTTAAGACTTTTTGATGTAGGCATTTATGGTTATAAACTTTCCTTTTAGCACTGCCTTTTCTGTACCCAAGATGTTTTAATAGGTTCTTTCATTATTATTATTTAGTTCAAAGAATTTTTAAATTTCCAAATTGATTTTATTGTTGACCCAATGATCATTCAGAAGCAGGTTATTTAATTTCCATATATTTGCATGGTTTTAAGGGTTCATTTTAGAGTTGATTTCCAATTTTATTCTATGGTGGTCTGAGAGAGTACTTGCTATAATTTCAGTTTTCTAAAATTTGTTGAGACTTGTTTTGTGCCCTATTATATTGTCTGTTTTGAAGATTGTTCCATGTGCTCATAAATAAAATCTATATTCTTCAGTTGTTGGGTAGAATGTTTTGTAAATATATGTTAAATCCATTTGTTATAGGGTATAGTTAAAGTCAATTGTTTCTTTGTTGACTTTCTGTCTTGATGACCTGTCTAGTGCTGTCTATGGAGTATTGATGTTCCCCACTATTATTGGGTTGCTATCTGTATTATTTCTTAGGTCTACTAGTAATTGTTCCATAAATTTGGGGGTTCTAGTGTTAGGTGCATATATATTTAAGATTGTGGTATTTTCTTTTTGGACCAGTTCTTTTATTGTTCTATAATTCCCTCTTTGTGTTTTTGTTTGTTTGAACTGTTGCTGCTTTAAATTTTGTTTTATTGACATAAGAATAGCTACACCTGCTCATTTTTTTGTTCATTTGCATGGAATATCATTTTCCACTGCTTTACCTTAAGTTTATGTGAGTCCTTATGTGTTAGGTGAGTCTCTTGGCAGTAGATACTTGGTTGGTAAATTCTTATCTATTCTACCATTCTGTATCTTTTAAGTGGAAAATTTAGGCCATTTACATTCAATGTTAGTACTGTGATATGAGGTATTGCTCTATTCATTGTGCTATTGGTAGCCTGAATACTTTTTTTCATTGTGTTATTGTTTTATGGGTCCTGTGAGATTTATGCTTTGAAGAGGTTCTATTGTGGTGTATTTTTAGGATTTATTTCAAGATTTAGAGTTTCTTTTACCATTTCTTGTTGTACTGGCTTTATAGTAGCAAATTCTCTCAACATTTTTTCATCCAGAAAAGCCTGTATCTTTTCTTCATTTATTAAGCTTAGTTTCACTGTATATAAAATCCTTGACTAATAATTGTTCTGCTTAAAAAGGCTAAAGATAGAACCCCAATCTTCTAGCTTGTAGGGTTTCTGCTGAGAAATCTGCTGTTAATATGATAGATTTTCCTTTCTAGGTTTCCTGATGCTTTTACCTCACATCTCTTAAGATTCTTTCCTTTGTCTTTACTTTAGATAACCTGATGACTATGTGTCTAGGTGATGATTTTTTTTGCAATGAATTACTGAGGTATTCTTTGAACTTCTTATATTTGGATGTCTAGGTCTCTAGTAAGGCCATGGAAGTATTCATTGGTTATTTCCTCAAATATGTATTCCAAACTTTTAGATTTCTCTTCTTCCTTGGGAACACCAATTATTCCTACACTTGGTCATTTAACACAATTCCAAACTTCTTGGAAGCTTTGTTAATTTTATTTAATTCTTTTTTCTTTATCTTTGTCAGATTAGGTTAATTCAAAAGCCTTGTCTTTGAGCTTTGAAGATTCTTCCACTTGTTTGATTTATTTTTGAGAATTTTTAGTGCATTTTGCAATTCTCTTAGTGTGTCTTTCATTTCCAGAAGTTGTGATTGCTTTTTTATTTATACTATCTAATTTGCTGGAGATTTCTTCAATCATATCCCGTATTTTTCTAAATTTCTTTAAGTTGGACTTCACCTTTCTCTGGTGTGATCTTGATTAGTTCAGTAGCTGACCTTCTGAATTTTTTTTTCTGGCAATTCAAAGATTTCTTTTTGTTTGGATCCATTTCTGATGAGCTGTTTTGATCTTTTGGGGGTGTTAATAAACCTTGTTTTGGCATTTTACCAGAATTGCATTTCTGGTTTGTTCTCATTTGGGTAGACTATATCAGAGGAAAGATCTGAATCTCAAAGGCTGCTGTTCAGATTCATTTTTCTCATGAGGTACTCCCTTGATGTGGTTCTCTCCCCTTTTCCCTATGAATGGTGTTTCCTGAGAGTTGAACTGCAGTGATTGTTATTTTTCTTCTGGATCTTGCCATACAGAAGAACTACCTGGCTCTGGACCGGTACTGGAGAGTGTAAAAAAAGAGTCCTGTAATATGATCAGTCCTTGGGTCTATCAGCTGCAGACATCTATGCCTCCTCTAGTGGAGGTAATAGAAGAGTTAAATGGACTCTGTAAGAGTCCTTGGTTGAATTATTTTAAGTCTGCATCCTTTGTGTTGCTTGGCCTCCAGCCAGGAGGTTGCATTTTTATGGGCACATCAGCTTGGATTGTACAGGGAGAATACAAGCTGGCCCTAGGGTCATTTTTGGATAAATATTCAGACTTCTCTGGGATTGGGCAGGAGTATAGATCTTTCAAGGGTTTATGCTCTTTGTCTTTAACTATCAGGGCTGATAGAGAAAAACCATTAGGTGGAGGCAGGTTTAGGCATGCCTGAGCTCAGATTCTCCTTGGGTGGGGATTGCTGCAGCTGCTATGGGAGATGGGAGTGTGGTTCCTAAGCCAATGGAGTTACGTTTCCAAGGGGAATTATGGCTGCCTCTGCTGCATCACACAGGTCACAAGGGAAGTGGGAGAAACCGGGTAGCCACAGGACTCATCTAGCTCCAACGCAGTGCACAGTCCAAAAAATTGGTCTTATTTTCACTGTGGCTCCCAACAGCACTGAGTTTATTTACAGGCAGCTGGTGAGCAGGGCTGAGAACTTGCCCCAGGCTACAAGACACCCAGCTGAGAAAGCAAACAAACTACCAGTTCTTCAGCTGTCCCACAGAGCCTGCAGTGGCAATCCACCTTCTTAAAAAGGACTGTCAATTCTCTTGGCTTTTCCAGTATGTTCCTGCAGCAGTTCATGGAGCAAAATTTATGACGCGGGTCTCCACATGCTGCTCTGTTCTTCTGAGTGGGAGATGCAAGTAAGGCTTTCCTCTTGTCTGCAAGCTTTTGGGCTGGAATTTATGCCATCAGCTTTCCTGGTTATTCAGTTTTTGGATGCAAATTAGAACTTCATATCAACTCTCTTGAGTCCCCAGCTTACTGACTGCAGATTTTGGTATTTCTCAGCCTCCATAATCACATAAGCCAATTTCTTACAGTCAATCAATCAATCAATCAACATATCTATCTATATAGCTAGCTAGCTACCTCCTATATGTTCTGTTTTTCTGGGAAACGTTGACTATTACAAATTTAGTATTGAAAGTGGTTCTTAAAAATAGAATTTGAATAATAAATTTTGTGAATTGGAAGAATTTCTGGAATTGACTCTTTAATCCAGTTATATTTAAATGTGCTAATAACTCAAATTGTAAGTAGTAAAATGTGCACTGATAGTTCATGGAATAATCCCTCAAGAGAAATTTGCAAATTATCTGCATTGGATACTCCTCATCAACCACTTAAAAAGTAAGCAGCTAGAACCACTTATGATCACTTACACCTGTAGTCCCAGCTACTTGGGAGACTGAAGCAGAGGTGGGAGGATCACTGGAGTCCAGGAATTCAGGGGTGCAGTGAGCTATAATCATGCCACTTTATTCCGGCTTGTGGAAAGCAATACCCCATCTTATAAAGAAGAAGCAGCAGAAGCAGCAGAAGCAGCAGCAGCAGCAGCAGCAGAAGAAGAAGAAGAAGAAGAAGAAGAAGCAGCAGCAGCAGCTGGGCAACTGTGTATATAATACTTTTGAATATTTTTGGAAAATTAATACATAGAATGAAATTAGATGATTACTTCAAATATTTCTGGACAAAGTGGTGCAAAAATGATAAACTTAGGGATTAGAATTATCAGCTTCATTGTTGCATAAAATACTTAAAGGCAATGTGATGTGTCCTGAAGGAGACCATTATCTCTTGTAGCCACAGGGATGAGCTTGCTAAAAGTCAAATAAAGAACGTCATTTTGTGATTGGCTGAATTACAATGCATGTCTAATTCCCAGCCTCAAAAGGCATCTACTGTTAAAATGTGAGGATTGATCTGTGGGAAATAATCAGATTCTGTAAGTTGGAATGGGCATGTGTTGGAAGGCTTCAATGAGGTTCTGGACATCTGAGTCCGTAAATTCTGATAAGTCTTCTTTGTCAGTGGAAGAAGACTCCCAATTCCCAGGAGAAGTGTCCTCACCACTCCCAGATGGATTCTTTCCATCCCCAGTAATATCAGCCTCTCAACACCTGAGGGAATTAATTATGGATAGCCTAAGAAAATTTTTGTAGCCTACCCTGAGGCAGTTGCCATGCAAGAAAATGCTGATTCTACTCAAGACTCACCTCCAACACTACTCTGCTTCTAGTCTTATTATTAGATTTATGAACCAGTAGGTACGTAAAGGTCAGGTAGAAAGTGTGATTCATAATAAGAAGCACCATACTCCAAGATAACTCTTTAGGTTTTAAAATGCTGAACCTTCCTTGGTTTAATGTAGATGAAGAGATTCAAAGATTTAGGGAGATTAAAATGTTAAAGTGGATTTGTCATTTAAAACTAACTCACCTGAGAGATTCCAGAAGTCATAACTTTCACCATGACTGTAAAAAATATTAATTTGTAGAGTGAGACCCACCATTCTTGAAGACCTCTGTAATTACTCTTCTGTAGTCCAGACCTTACTGTAGAAATTATAGCCAACAAATTGGGAAATGTAAATGCAATTGTGTTGCAGGAATTCAAGCCAAGGTAAGCAAAGAGACCATGGAGACTCAAAAGAATTTGTTGGTGCACTGTGAGGGGGTCCATCTATGGGTAGCAGTGTAGCTGGGTTTAAAATATTCACTGTCTTAACAACTATGTAAGGGTTCTTACACAGGAACAATCTGTACCTAGTTATTCTAGAGTTTGACAGCCAGTGGTGTCCTCTCTGGTCTAGTAAGATAATCACATTGTGGGGTACCCGGATGGCTAACTTCTGTCTTAATATTATCTTTCCAACCTCTTGGGCCAGCAGGGCTGTGGCCACTGCAGCTTCAAAACGGGGTGGGCAGCCTAGCACTACAGAGTCCAACTGGTTGGATAAGTATGCTACAGGTTGGTGCCACAACCCTAGCATTTGCATTAGGGCTCTGATAGCCATTCCCTTTTTTACATGTAAGTATAAGTAAAAAGGCTTGGTTTGATCTGGTAGTCCTAAGGCTGGGGCCTAAATTCAGGCTTTCTTAATTTCTGTGAAGGCCTTTTTCTGATCTGTTTCCCAGAGAAGGGGTTCCTTTTTCCCCACTTGGTGGCTTCATATAGGGGCTTAGCTATGAGTAAGAAGTTTGGAATCCAGATGAAACAAAAACTTACTGCCCCTAAAATCTTTCTGATTTGTCAGTTAGTGGTTGGGGTAGGAAGTGCACACGCAGCCTGCTTTTGCTTACGACTGAGCTCCGTTTTTCCTTGACATTATGAACCCTAAATATTTGACCCTTTTTGAGCCTATATAGGCCTTCTTCCAGGAGACTTTATATCCTGCCTTCCACAAGATGTGAAGGATGATTTTAGTACCCTGTAGACAATTTACTAGAATGTGGGCTGCAAAGAAAAGGTCATTAATATATTCCAGGAGAATGTACTCATCATTAGGTGGAGCGAAAGCTTTGAGGTCTGTGGCTAGTGCTTCTTCAAATATTGTAAGAGAATTATTATATCCTCATGGGAGTCTAGTCCAAGTGTACTGTGTTTTTCCCCATTGGAAAGGAAAGATGTGCTGGCTTATGGGAGCCAGCCTGAGGCAAAATAATGCATCCTTTAAGTCTAAGCAAATAAACCAGACTGCACTACCAGTTGGCATTTGTCCAAGCAAGGTGTATGGATTGGACACCACTGGGTGGATTGTGACTGTTACTTTATTAATGGCACGGAGGTCTTGCACTGGTCTATATTCACCAGATGGCTTTTTCACTGGTAAAAGAGGTGTGTTCCATGGTGACTTACACTTTCTTAAAAGCCCATGTTCAAGAAACTGTTCTATATATTTCTGTATGCCCTGAACTGCATCCATGAAAATGAGGTATTTGTGGACTCACACCAGGGTGGCCCCTGGCAATAACTCTGCAAAGACTGGTGCTTGATTGACTGCCAGTCTGGGTGGATTTTCTGCCCAAACTCTCAGTATCCTAGAGTCAAAATTATACTTGCTGTGAAAGCCTGGGAGTGTGTCTAGCATCCAATCTAGGGGTGTCTCTGAGGAAGGAGACCCCCTTTTCCAACCATCTAAGGTCATTTCACCTTTAGCCTTCTATATTGCATCTCAAAAGGAGAAGTTAAAAGTCAGCCAGAGGAGGGACCAGTTGGTACCACTGGTCAGGTCTAAAGTATTAAACTCCCTGCTGCTAACCACAACCCTATCTATAGATCACAGACATGGTATGGAGGAATTTTCACTAGAAGGCATTGTTCTTGCTCAACTGCTCAGACCCCCACCTAGTCACGTCCCCCATGCTATCAGTCCTCTCTCATGTGCACCTCTCAGACTGTAAGCCTTTAAAGGGCCAAGGTTTTCTTTGTCAGGGAGCTCAGTTGCTGAGGCATCCATGCCTGCCGCAGCTCCTGGCTGAATAAAATTACCACTTCCTTCCATGTTTGGTTTTCGAGAGGTTTGTTTGCAGCCCTCCTGCTTCACCTCTGTATACAGTCTCCATTCCTCAGACTTTGAATGAGTGAGGGTTAACACCATTGCCTTAGGTTGGTCTAGGTTCAAAGTTACATTCTCCTGTGAGTTAAAAGGGATTTGTGCCTGCAATTTTGGTGTAGGTCTCTTCCTAAAAGAGTGACCAAACTGTCAGGTAGGCATAGAAACTCATGCTGAACTTCCTGACCAGCAATTACACATCTTTTAGATTGATAGAAAGGCCTTCTTTTTGACACTCCAGTGTTCCCAATAATGGTAGCGTAATTTTTGGTTAATGGCCCAACTGGCTGAGTCACTACTGAGTGCTCAGCACCTGTATCTACCATAAAACTTATTTGTTGGCACCCTACATCCATGTTGACCATAGGCTCCTGGGGGTGGAGAGAAAGGGAGCTCAGACTGTTTCAATCTGCATAATTTTTGGCCTCAACCATGCCAGTTAGATCAGTGCTGGACTTTATGACACAGGGATAGTCATTTGTCCAATGACCTTTCTTTTTGCAAATCACATATTGGTCCTTTCCTAGTCTGGATTGGCCTCCTGCCCCATTTTGGTCCTTCCCTTGGCCCAGGCAGTGGCCATGACCTTGCCCTCTTCTGAAGTTATTTCCCCTGTCAGCTAGGGTGGCCACTAGCACTTTTTGCCTGAGCTGTGGCCATTATTTCAGCTTTTTCGTTTAGTTTCTGTTTAGCCTTTTTCTCTTCTTCCTGATCATGGTTTATGAGCACTTGAGTGGCTACTGATATAAGTTCAGAGGCATTCTTTCTGTCAAGCCCTTCTAATTTTTGAATCTTCTGCCTGATGTTGCCCTTGACTGACTGACAAATATGGTGTTTACCATTCTCTGATTTTCAGCTGCTTCAGGGTTAAAGGGAGTATAAAGTCTGTCAGCCTCACAGAAACTCTCATAGAACTGGCTAGGGCTTTAATTGGCTTTCTGTAGGACTTCTGAAATATTTTCTATATTTATTGCCTTTCTCCCTCCTGACCAGCCCATTTAGAAATGCTTCTCTGTAGTTTTGTAATTGTTCTAAGTGACAGGGGTTATTTGGGTCCTGATTTGGGGCAGTGTCAGGGAACCAGGCTTCCTCATATTGTCACAGATCATTTGTGCCTTCAGGCACATTGTTCTCCAGCCAGCAGAGGGCTGCTTGTACTACTCTAATTTTCTTCTGTACTGAAGTGTGTAACAAACAGCTGCTGACAGTCTGCCCATGTAGGGTTATGAGTTAGGAAAATTGATCTCATTGTATCAATTACTGCCTGAGGTTTTTCCATATAGGAAAACCTCTTTCAATTTAAGAGGTCAGTTGTGGAGAAGGGCAAGTAGGAGTAGGCTCATTCTTCACCTCTCACCTGGCCCTGTTCATCAAGATAAATTTGAGCTAAAGTCTCTGTAAGAAGCATCTGCAAAACTCAGGTGTGGCCAGATTGGAGGTGCCCTGCTTCCTTGTCCTGCCTTTCATCCCTAATTTTGGACAACGGGGTGTAGGTTTCTCCCTCTGAGGTGATATTTGAGCCCCACTGCTTTCTGAGCTTGTTTCCTCAAAGGACCTCTGCCCCTCTTCTTGCCTGAGCCTTGCTAGGCATGGATATATGGGGGCATATGGAGGAGTGGTTTCTAGTTTCTCCAGTGGATCCTGCAAAATTGGTTTCTCTTCACTCCTTAGGAGTTTAGCTTATTTCTCTGGGGGCCTATGCATTACAGTTTTTCGGATCTCCTTTGGGCCTTCTCAGAAAACCAAGATTTTGCAGTACTCAGGCAAGCACAGTCCTAGCCACTTGGGCCACATCCTAATCACATTTAGCCAAGAATCGATATATGGAAATTGATCTGGATGCCTGGACTGGCCCGATGCCCCTGTTATTATTTCAAACATTCGGCCAATAATCCTTTTGCCTAGAGTGCCCTCTGGAGGCCAACCAACTCCAAAGGCTGACCACTCCAGCTCACAGAGGGTCCTTAACATCCTTGGGGACAATTTTATGCCATACTCCCCTGAAAAGCCTTTCTTGTTATTTTCTAGCATACACTCCAAAGGAGTGGACTTTGACTCTTTGCCTCCCTTTTCCACCCAGCATGACACATACATGCCCAGACTTTCTTCTGGGCTGATTTGGTTGGGCCCTATTATGGGGGTTAGGGTGATGCTTACTCAGAGGGTTCCTTAATCCCCCTGTGGCACACCTGCTTTCTGTAGGGATGCTCCTGTTGACCTTATGCACCACCCTAGGACAAGACAATCACACACTCACCTCAGAGTGCACAGTCCATGATAAGGGATCTGTGTCTCCCCACATCACTGCCCACATTGGTTCCTCCCGACTTACACCCTGGAGGTTCACATGCATCTTTGTTACTAGGACTTCAGAGAGAGCCTTTCTCATGCCTTAGGTCTACTCACTCACTCTAGTGGTTTCACATTCTCTGTACTGACTCAGTGAGCTCTATCTTACTGTTCTGTGTTGGTTGCCAACTCAGCAAGCTCTCTCTTGTTGCTCTGGGTTGGTCGCTGGCCCAGTGAGCTCATCTTGCTGCTCTCTGCTGGCTCCTAGGGTACGACATTCATCTGAATCAGTGAAGCCCCACCTTCACTGCTCTCTCCCAGGCACTCTGGGAGTTGGACTAATTCTCAACCCTTGAGAGGTGATCAAGCTCTCACCCATCATCTATGGAAGGATTTTTCATGTCCTTTAGGACAGGATTTTCCTTATGTAGGCCCCTGATGCCTTACAGCAGTTCCTGAAACATGCTGTCTCTTGAATTGTTTCATAGTCTCTTCCAGGTTCTGCTGCACTGTCAGAGGATGGCTCCAGGACATGGAAGAGCCAAACTCCTGTCTCAAGAAACTCTCCTGTCAGCTCAGCTAGGACTTGGATCTCCCTGGTCCCAAGCCCCACAGGCAAAAGAGACAGTAAGCCTATTGTCTCTGTTGCTCCTGGCTGGTTCTCCAAAAATGTTGCAGGAATTCAAGTCAAGCAGAGCAAAGAGACCACAGGGACACAAGAGAATTTATTGGTGCACCAACTGATGGTGAGGCTAATGCCTGTAGTTGCCACCAGCCCTGAATAAAAAAAGTATTGCTTTTATACAATTTCAGGTGGGAAAACAAGGCAGAAAACAGGTTTCTGACAAAGAGTTAATTATTGACTTGTCACAAGGTTTACAATCTTGGGAAAACATATATTTCCCTCATGATTATCTTGACTCCATAACCTTGCTACTGGAGTAAGGAAAACAGGAATTGCAGAAGTATGTGTTGGTTCTGCACATAAAGATATGCTCTGGTGCTCTTATCTAAGTAGAGAGGGGACTGTGCTAGGTTTGCTCTACCTCTACTTTCTTTAAATACAGTTTTTATAACTAGCCTTGAATGTGGGATCTGAGATAAGTTTGCAGGTGCAGTTACTTGGGCTAAGCTGGGAGGGGTTACTTATTTTTCTGACAACTATGATTATTCCTTAAAAGGGGAAGCCAGATTTTTTAAGGAAGTACTCGGGTACATGACCAAAAATTTACACTTTAAAAAATATTTTTTTTCAAGTGACCATTTACAGAAATAACAACTGGAATGGTTATGAGTATTTCCTCTTAATTTTGTTATAACATGTTTGTGTATATATTTCTCTATTAATTCTTTGTTTTCTTTCTTCTTTTAGCCCCTTATATCACATAAAATGCATGACTTTATACCTTCATATTTAAGTATTGTAAAATTTACATTGTAGTAGTTAATTTATGGTACACAAGAAGAAAAGTAAACATAACTCTAGGACTTTAACTGCTGTTCTAGAAAAGGGATCAGTGAGGTTTTGGTTGTATGCTGGATAGTTGTATCATGTTAAGAAGAATTATGATCTTATTACAGTAATTTACCCTTACCCCACAGTTTTGATTTTCATGGTTTTATTTACTCATCAACTGCATCCAAAAATGTTAAATGGGAAGTTCCAGAAGAAAAGTTTATAAGGTTTAAATTGCATACCATTCTGAGGAGTATGATAAAATCTCATGTCATCCCTCTTCATTCTTCCTGGGATGTGAATCATCCATTTGCCCAGTGTATTCACACTCGATGTTCTTATCCACTCTGAATACACTTATTCATCTATTATTCACTTAGTAGCTGCCTCGGTTATCAGATCGACTGTCACAGTATTGCAGTGCTTGTGTTCAAGTAATCCTTATAATGTTCCCAAAATGGAAGAGTAGCGATGCTGGCAATTTGTGTATGTCAAAGAGAAGCTTTAAAATGCTCCCTTTAAATGAAAAGATGAAAGTTCTTGACTATATTTGCCGGGCGCGGTGGCTCACGCCTGTAATCCCAGCACTTTGGGAGGCCGAGGCGGGCGGATCACGAGGTCAAGAGATCGAGACCATCCTGGTCAAGGTGGTGAAACCCCGTCTCTACTAAAAATACAAAAAATTAGCTGGGCATGGTGG
>NW_016108102.1:331778-334409 GCF_001604975.1 Cebus imitator | reverse complement strand
AAAAAAAAAAAAAAAAAAAAAAAAAGAAAGTTCTTGACTATATAAGAAAAGAAAAAAAATCAAATGCTGATGTTGCTAAGATCCATGGTGAAAATCAATTTTCTATTTATGGAATTGTGAAAAAGAAAAAATAATTTTGTGTTAATTTTGCTGTCACATCTCAAACTACAAGTTATGGCAATGGTGTAAGATAAGTGCTTCACTAAGATGAAAAAAAAGCATTAAATTTGTGCATAGAAGACATGACAGAAAACATGTTCCAATTTATGGCAACATGTTGCAACAGAAGGCATTGAGTCTATACCATCAGAAGATAAGTAGTAGCCTAATGCTATATCACAACATTTACATCATTCATCTTATTTTATCACATCATATAGGCATTTTATAATCTCATATCATCACAAGGAAAAGGATGAGTGCAGTACAATAAGATACTTTGAAAGAAAGAGAAAGGCCACATTTACATAACTTTTATTACAGTATATGGTTATAATTGTTCTATTTTATTATTAGTTATTGTTAATCTCTTACTGTGCCTAATTTATGAATTAAACTTTATCATAGGTATGTTTGTATAGAAAAAACATAGTATATATAGGGTTCAGTATTATCTGTAGTTTCTGGCATCCACTGGGGGCCTTGGACTGTAGCCCCATGGATAAGGGAGGACTACTGTATTACTTTATTTGGAGATTGAATGTGATTTAAGGTAACCTGTATGTGTGTCTATTTGACAAGAGCTGGAATTTTGATGGTTTGTTTTATATGTCAATATCACCAGACCACAGGGTGGCCAAAGATTTGGTCAAACATTATTCTAGGTATTATTTTGAGGAGGGGTTTGGATTAAATTAACATTTAAATTGGTAGACTAAGCAAAGCAGTTTACATCCATAACATCGGCTGGCCTAATGTAATCTGTTGAAGGCCTGAATAGAAAGGCTGACTCTCACTTGAGGAGAGAATTTTTCTTGCCTGTCAGCCTTTGAACTGGATCATTGACTTTTTTCTGCCTTTGGACTCAAACTGATAAAAATATACATAAATATATTTTCATTATACATATGTATAATTTTATATGCATGTTTGCAAGCATATATAATATATAATGTATATATAAAATATAAAAATATATACACTATAGCTAATGCAAATGTATGTATGGATAAAATATTTATGCATAAAATATGTATGCTTATTGCTATAAGTCTTATTGCATTAGCTAGGAATTCCATTATGATGCTGAAAAGCACTGTTGAGAGGGGATTCATTTGGCTCATTTCTGATCTAAGTGGGAAAGATTCAAGTTTCTCACTATTGCAAATGTTAGCTGTAGAATTTTTGTGAACATTCTTTATCAAGAATAGAAAGAGTTTTTTGTATTCATAGTTTTCTGAGGGTTTCATAAATGTGTGTTAGATTATGTCAAATGTGTTTTTTGCATTTATTAATGTAATCATGCAATATTTCTTATTTAGCCTGTTCATGTCATAGATTTCATTAACTGATTTTTAAATGTTGAACCAACCTTGCATAACAGAAATGAGTCCCACTTGGTCGTGGTGTATAATTACTTCTATACAGTGTTAGATTTAATTTGCTAATATTTTGTTGAGAATTATTGCATCTGTATTCATGAAAGACAGTTTTCTCTTTTTATAATGTCTTCGGTTTTAATGTTAACATAATGCTGACCTCACAGAATGAGTTAATACATATATTTTCTGCTTCTTTCTTCTGGAACAGATTGAGGATTATTGGCATAGTTTCTTTCTTAAATATCTGGTGGACTTTGCTAATGACTACCTCTTGTCCTTGAGCTTTCTGCTTTAGAAGGCTATTAATTATTATTTCAACTAATTACAAAACTGTAAGTCTATTCAGATTGTCTATTTCTTCTTATGTAAGTTTTGAAAGATTATGTCTATCAATGAATTGACCGTTTAATCTAGGTTATCAAATTTGTGGTCATATAGTTTTTCATAGTATTTTTCTTTTTATCCTTTTATTGTTTCTGGGAACTCTAGTAATACCCTCGCTTTCAATTCTGATACTGGTAATTTAGGTCCTCTCTATTTTTTTCATAGTTAGCCTGGCTAGAGGCCTGTTGATTATATTCATCTTTTCAAAAAAACAGATTTTAGTGTCATTAATTTTATCTGTTAATTTCTTGCTTAAAATTTCATTGAACTCCGTTCTGATTTTTAATATTTATTTTCTTCTACTTTCTTTCAATTTAATTTGCTCTTTTTCTAGTTTCATAATGTAGATACTTAGAATACTGATTTTAGATAATTCTTCTCTTCTAACATATGCATTCACTGCTATAAATTTTCTACTAAGCACTGCTTTTGTTACACCCCACAAATTTTATCAAGTTGTATGTCTACTTTATTTTGAAGTATTTTTAAATTTATCTATAGATTTCTTTTTTGACCCATGTGTTATTTAGAAATGTATTGTTTTGTTTTTTTTCCCCCATTTACTTATTTTATTGCATTTTAGGTTTCGGGGTACATGTGAAGAACATGCAAAATTGTTGCATAGGAACACACGTGGCAGTGTGATTTGCTGCCTTCCTCCCCATCACCTACATCTGGCATTTCTCCCCTTGCTATCTCTCCCCAA
>NW_016108102.1:327636-329357 GCF_001604975.1 Cebus imitator | reverse complement strand
GCACGGGGCAAAGCAGCGGCGCTGACCGGCACAGCCGCGCTGGCCGAAACAGCTGTACTGGCGACCGTGGAGCACCTCCGCCCGGGAATTTCCTAGTCTGTGGGCAATAAAAACGCGGCGTCCACTCACCCTCTGCGCTTTCACTGGGAGCTGCAATCCTGAGCTGTTCCTAAACGGCCATCTTGGATCCAAAAACTAGAAATGTATTGTTTAACCCCCAAGTATTTTGGAAATTCTATATATATGATTCTATTTTATATTATTTGTTTAATTCTATTGTGACCTGAGTGAAGACATTGTAAAATTTTTATTCTTTTAAATTTGTTAAAGCATGATTTTTTATGATACTTTAAGTTCTGAAATACATGTGCAGAATGTGCAGGTTTTTTACATAGATATACACATGCCATGGTGGTTTGTGGAACCTATCAACCAGTCATCTACATTAGGTATTTCTCCTAATGCTATCCCTCTTCTAGCTTCCCACTTCCTGACAGACCATGGCATGTGATAGTTCCTTTTCTGTGTCCATGTGTTTTTGTTGGTCAACTTTTACTTGTAAGTGAGAACATGCATTGCTTAATTTTGTTTCTGTGTTAGTTTGCTGAAAATGATGGTATCCAGCTTCATCCATGCCCCTGCAAAGGACATAAACTCATACTTTTTTATCGGTGCATAGTTTTCCATGGTGTATATGTGCCACATTCTTTTTTATCCAATCTATCATCAATGGACATTTGGGTTGGTATAAGTCTTTGTTATTGTTAACAATGCTGCAATAAACATATGTGTGCATGCATCTTTATAGTAGAATGATCTCTAATCCTTTGGGTATATACCCAGTAATGGGATTGCTGGGTCAAATGGCCTTTCTGGTTCTAGATCCTTGAGGAATCACCACACTGTCTTCCACAACTAATTTACACTCACACCAACAGTCTAAAAGCACTGCTCAAGGAAATAAGAGAGGACACAAACAAATGGAAAGACAGCCTATGCTCATGGATAGGAAGAATCAATATTGTGAAAATGGCCATACTGCCCAAAGTAACTTATAGATTTAATTCTATCCCTATCAAGCTACCATTGACTTTCTTTACAAAATTAGAAAAACTACTTTAAATTTTATATGGAACCAAAAATGAGCTCATATAGCCAAGACAATCCTAAGCAAAGAGAACAAAGCTTGAGGCATCACACTACCTGGCTTCAAACTATACTACAAGGCTACAGTAACAAAAACAGCATGGTACTCATACCAAAACAGATATATAGACCAATGGAACAGAACAGAGGCCTTAGAACTAACACCACACATCTACAGCCATCTGATCTTTGACAAATCTGACAAAAACAAGCAATGGGGAAAGGATTCCCTATTTAATAAATGGTGTTGGGAAAACAGGCTAGACATATGCAGAAAACTGAAACTGGGCTCCTTCCTTACATCTTATACAAAAATTAACTCAAGATGAATTAAAGACTGAAACATAAGACTTAAAGCCATAAAAACCCTAGAAGAAAACCTAGGGAATACTATTCAGGACATAGGTATGGGAAAAGACCTCATGACTGAAACGCCAAAAGCTATCGCAAAAAAAAAAAAAAATAATAATAAATAAATATTGATTCCTCAAGGACATAGAAATAGAAATTCCATTTGACCCAGCAATCCCATTACTGGGTATATATCCAAAGGATTACAAATCGTTCTACTATAA
>NW_016108102.1:304171-327044 GCF_001604975.1 Cebus imitator | reverse complement strand
AAAAATAAAAATAAATAAAAGCCAAAATTGACAATTGGGCTCTAATTAAACTAAAGAGCCTCTGCACAGCAAAAGAAACTATCATCAGAGTGAACAGGCAACATACAGAATGGTAGAAAATTTTAGCTATCTACCCATCCAACAAAAGACTAATATCCAGAATCTACAAGGAACTTAAACAATTTACAGGGAAAAAACAACCCCATCAAAAAGTAGACAAAGGATATGAACAGACACTTCTCAAAAGAAGACATTTATATGGCCAAAAAACATACCAAAGAAAGCTCATCATTGATGATCATTACAGAAATGCAAATCAAAACCACAATGAGATACCATCTCACACCAGTTAAAATGGCAATCATTAAAAAGTCAGGAAACAACAGATGCTGGAGAGCATGTGGAGAAATAAAGCACATTTTGTGGCCTGAAGTGTGGTCTATCTAGGCTAATGATTCATGTGAGCTTGAGAAGACTGTGTATTTTGCGATTGTTGAATGGTGTATAGATGTCAATTTTATTCAGTTGAGTAATAGTGTTGTTCAATTTAACTGTCCTTATTTACTTTCTGCTTGATGGATATGTCTATTTTAAATAAAAGGTCATTGTGGTCATTTGATTTGTACTTTCTTAGTGACTAATGATGTTGAACATTTTTTGCACACGGATGCTGTGCAATGTATATATTCTTGCAATGCAAATATTCTTTGGTAAATTATCTATTCAAATCTTTTGTTGAATTCTAAAATTGGATTATTTGTCATATTTTGTTAATAGTGAGATTTAAAAAAATATTCTGGAGTATAAATCCTTATCAGGTATATAATATGTAAAATGTTTTCTCTCATTGTATGGGTTGTATTTTCACTTTTTTTTTTTTAGACAGAGTTTTACTCTTGATGCCCAAGCTGAAGTGCAATGGTGCAGTCTTGGCTCACTGAAACCTCTACCTCCCAGGTTTAAGCGATTCTCCTGCCTCAGTCTCCTGAGTAGCTGGGATTACAGGTGCACACCACCACACTCGGCTACTTTAATTGTATTTTTAGTAGAAATGGGGTCTCATCATGTTAGCCAGGCTGGTCTCAAACTCCTGACCTCAGGTGATCCACCCTCCTCTGCCTCCCAAAGTGTTGGGATTACAGTCATGAGCCACCACACCTGGCCTTCATTCTCTTAATAGTGTTCTTTGATGGACAAGTTTTCACCTATTTTTTCTTTTGTTTCTTGTTATTTCAGTCTTATATCTATATAAACATTGTCAAGTCAAAAGTCCTGAAGATTTACCCCTGTGATTTATTTGACTAATTTTATAGTTTTGGTTTTTATATTTTATTGTTATTATTGAGTTAATTAATTTATGTTGTGAGAAAAGAATCTATGTTGATATATTTACATTGAATATCCAGTTGTACAAGCAATACATATGAAGAGATTATTCTTTCTCATGAAATGGTCTGGCATGCATCAAAAATTAACCATACATGTATGAGTTTATTTATTTCCAAACTCTCAATTCTATTTTATTATTTGTCTATCCTCATGCCAGTATGACATTATTTACATATTTGCAATATTTTTATTGTCTTGAAAAATATAGCCTTTTAACCATTTTAAATGTACAGTTTAGTAGCATTAAAAACATTCATATTGTTGTGCAACTATTACCTCTACCTATTTCCAAAATTTTTATCACATCAAACAGAATTTTTAAATGTAAGCAGTGACTCCTTTTTTGCCTAGGCCTCAAAACCCTGATGACTTCTACTTTCTGTATTTATAAGTTTACCTATTCCAGATATTTCATATAAGTAGAATTATATAACATCTTCCCTCTTTGCTAAGGCTTATTTCACGTAGCATAATGTTTTCAAAGTTCATGAATGTATTACTTTGTGTCATAACTTTATTTCTTTTTAAAGCTAAAGATTATTTTATTATATGTATACACCACATTTAGTTTATCCATTCATTTGACCAGGGATGTATTAATATGAGTTGTGTTCTTAATTTCATTATATATTATTCTAATTTATAAAAATGCAACTGTTTGACTGTATTTTTATACATTACATATGTTATATCTATTGATTGCTCAAAGTTAGTTACAGATCAAACTCTTCGTTTTAGTATTTTTCTCCTTCTCAATACTGTATTTAACTAGCCTTAAAATATATACAAATTTTTACGTGCAGATCTTCTATCCTAAAATTTTTTTGAATTCATCTTTAAGCTGTAATAGTTTTTTAATATGTGGGTTCTCTAAGATTTTCTAGATATAAGATCATGTGATCTGTAAGTAAAGATAGTTTTACTCTTTAATTTTTAATTTGGATACATTTCATTTCTTTTTCTTAATTGCTCTGGCTAGAACTTCAAATAGAATGTTGAATAGAATTGATGAGAATTAATATTATTGTTTTTTCTTATTTTAGTTCGAAACGTTCAGTTTTTGATCATTGACTATGTTAGCAAGGTGTCTTTTTATGATTCATATATAATAATTTTATGTATTTATGGGTATATGGGATATTTTAATACATGCACACAATGTATAATCATATCAGGGTAACTGTGATCAAATAATTGAATTATGAAATCAGGGTAATTGGGATATCCATCATTTCAAATATGTATTATTATTTCTTTGTTTTGAGAACATTTCAATTTTTTTGTGTGTGCAGATTCGAATTATATATGCCTTTTCTTATGGTAAGAAAGTTTTCCTGTTTTTCTAGTTTGTTGAGTATATTGTTACAATAAAAATGTTTTGAATTTTATCAAACTGTTTTCTGCATCATCTGTGATATTTCCCCCTTCATTCTGTTGATGTAGTGTATGACATTTATTGATTTTTATATGTTGAAATACTTTTGTATTCCTGAAATAAATCTTACCTGGTCATGGTGTGTATTTCTTCTAATACGCTGTTGGGTTAGATTTTCTAGTATTATCTTGGAGATTTTTTTTGCAACTATATTCATAAGGAATAGTAGCTTATGGTTTTCGCTCTTTTTAAACTTTGAGTGTCTTTGTTTGACCTTAGTATTATAGTATTGCTGGCCTCATGCTGTTTCACATGGCTCCTCATGTGTTAGGAAGTTTTTTTAAATCTTCTAATTTTTGGAAGAATTTGAGTAGAATTGGTAGTAAATTTTTTAAAACTCAGTATAATTTACTAGTAAAGTGTTTTGTTTTGTTTTGTTTTGTTTTGGTTGGAGAGATGCTTGATTATTGATTAACTCTCCTTACTTCTTTTTGAGCTGTTGAGATTTTCTGTTTCTTCTTGAGTTAATTTATGCAACATGTGTGATTCAATAAATTTTTCCATTTCATCTAGGTTATCTAGATGAAATATAAGTCTCTTAAATCCTTTTTATTTCTTGAATGCAGTTGTAGCTTCCTCACTTTCCCTCATGATTTTAGTAATTAGACTTTTAAAACTTTTATGTTAGGTTCAGAAGAGCATGTGCAGGTTTGTTTGTTTGTTTAACAGGGTCTTACTTCGTCCTCCAGGCTGGAGTGCAGTAGCATGATCACAACTCACTGCAGCTTTAAAGTCCTGGGCTCGAGCGATCCTTCCACCTCAGCCTCCCAAGTAGCTGGGACTAAAGGTGTGTGCCAGTGAACTTGGATAATTCGTTTTTTTAATTTTTAGTAGAGATGAGGTCTTGCTATTTTGCCTAGGTTGGTTTCTAACTCCTGAGGTCAAGGGATCTTCCCTCCTTGGCATCCTAATGTTCTGGGATTAAAGGCATAAGCCACTGTTCTCGGCCAGGTTTGTTATATAGGTATATTGCTTCTCACTGTACAGATAATTTCATCACCCAGGCATTAAGTACAGTTCCTGATAGGCAGTTTTTTGGTCCTCATGCTCCTCTCACCTTCCACCCTAAAGAAGGCTTTGACATCTGTTGTTGCCTTCTTTGTGTCCATGTGTACTCAATGTTTAGCTTAAAATTATAAGTGAGAACATGGGATATTTGGTTTTCTGCTTCTGCAATAGTTCCCTTAGGATAATGACCTTCAGTTCTATCAATGTTGCAGCACAGGACATGGTCTCATAATTTTTATATTTGTGTAGTATTCCATGATGTATATGTATCACATTTACTTTTTCCAGTCTACCATTGATGGACATTTAGGTTGATTCTATGTCATTGCTATTGTGAATAGTGCTGCAATAAACATATGTGCATGTGCTTTCATGACAAAAGAATTTATATTCCTTTGGCCACATATTCAATAATATGATTTCTGAGTCAAATGGAAGCTTTGTTTTAAGATCTTTGAGAAATGGCCAAACTACTTCCTACAGTAGCTGAACTATATTACATTCCCATGGGCAGTGTATAAGCATTTCCTTTTCTTCGCAACCTCAACAGCATCTGTTATATTTTGACTTTTTAGTAATAGCCATTCTGGCATCTCATTGTGGCTTTGATTTGCATCTCTTTAATGATTACTGATGATAAGCATTTGTTTATATGCTTTGTGGTTGCATGTGTGTCTTTTTTGAAAAGTGTCTGTTCATATCATTTGCCCACTTTTTGATAAGGTTATTTGCCCTTTGATTTTTAATTTGTTTAATTTATTTATAGATACTGTAAATTAGAACTTTGTGGTATGTGTAGTAGGTAAATATTTTCTCCCCTTCTGTAAGTGGTCTGTTTACTCCATTGATAGTTTAATTTGCAGTACAAAAGGTCTTTAATTAGGTTCCATTTGTCAATTTTTGGCTTTGTTACAATTGTTTATGACATCTTTATTATAAAATCTTTGCCAGGGCCTATGTTTAGAATTGTATTACCTAGGTTTTCTTCAAGGGTTTTTTTTATGGTTTTAAGTATTTAATTCATCTTGAGTTTATTTTTCTATATACTATAAGAATGGAGTTCAGTTTCAATTTTCTACATATGGATAGCCAGTTATCTCAACATAATTGAACAGGGAGTCCCTTCTCCACTGCTTATGTTTGTTGACTTTGTCCAGAATTACAAAAGATGCTTGTGGATGTGTGGCTTTATTTCTGGGCTTTGTAACATGTTCTGTTGGTCTATGTGTCTGTTTCATATCCCTGCCGTGCTGTTTTGATTACTGTAGCCTTGAAGTATAGTTTGAAGTCAGGTAATGTGATGCCTCCAGCTTTGTTCTTTTTGCTTATGATTGCTTTCACTATTTGGGCTCCTTTTTGGAATTAAATGAATTGTAAAATAATTTTTTCTAATTCAGTGAAGAATGTCATTGGTAGTTTTATGAAAATGTTGTTGAATCTGTAAATTGCTTTTGGCAGTATAAACATTTTAAAAGTATTGATTCTTCTTATGAGTGAGCACGAAATGTTTTTCCATTTGTTTGTGTCATTTCTAATTTCTTTCAGCAGTATTTTGTAATTCTCATTGTAGAGATCTTTCATCTTCCTGTTTTACTGTATTTGTAGATATTTTATGTGTTTTGTGGCTATTGTGAATGGGATTGCAGCTTTGATTTGGCTCTCAACTTGGATGTTGTTGGTGTACAGAAATGCTACTGATTTTTATACATTGATTTTGTATTGTGAAACTTTGCTGAAGTTGCTTATCAGAAGTAGGAGCCCTTGGTTAGAGACTAAGAGGTTTTCTAAGTGTAGAATCACATCATTTGCAGAGAGTTTGACTTCTCCTTCTAGTTGGATGTCTTTTGTTTCTCTCTCTTGCTTAATCGCTCTGGCTAGGATTTCCAATACTATGTTGAATAGGAGTGATAAGAGAGGGCATTCTTGTTTTCTTCCAGTTTTCAAGGGGAATGCACCAGCATTTTCCCACTCACAATGATATTCTCTGTGGGCTTATCATAGATGGCTCTTGTAATTTTGAGGTATGTTCCTTCAATGCCTAGTTTGTTGAGGATTTTTATTACGAATCGATTATAGATTATGTCAAAAGCTTATTCTGTGTCTATTGAGATGATCATTTGATTTTTGTTTTTAGTTCTATTGACATGAAGAATACATTTGTTGATTTCAGTATGTTTAACCAACCATGCATCCTAGGCATAAAGCCCAATTAATCATGTTTGATTAGCTTTTTGATGTGCAGTTAGATTAGATTTTCTAGTATTTTGTTGAGGATACTTGCTTCTATGTTCATCAAAGTTATTTGGCCTGATTTGTGTGTGTGTTTGTGCTAATGTGTGTGTCTGCCAGGTTTTGGTATCAGGATGATGCTGCTCTTTAGCATAATGTAATGCCCTTCTTTGTCTTTTTTATTGTTGTTGGTATAAAGTCTGTTTTGCATGAAATTAAAATTGTAACCCCCGTTTTTGTTGTTGTTGTTATGTGTTTGCTTGGTAGATTTTTCTCCATCCCTTTACTGTGAACCTATAGGGATCACTGAATGTGCGGTGAATCTCTTTAAAGACCGCATTTCTAGTTGGTTCTTGCTTCTTTATTCAACTTGCCACTCTGTGCCTTTAATTTGGATTATTTACGTTTGAACTTAATATTTATATGTGCAGATTAGATTCTGATATCATGTTGTTAGCTGTTTGTTATGCAGGCTTAATTTTGAAGTTGCTTTATAGGGTCAATGGTCTATGTACTTAACTGTGTTGTTGTGGTTGTTGGCAATGGCCTTCCCTTTGCATATTTTGCACTCTGTTGTGAATCTTTTTGTAAAAATATTTTTATTGTACCTTAGGTTCTGGGGTACACGTACAGATTGTGCAGGATTGTTGCATAGGTACATACATGGCAATGTAGTTTGCTGCCTCTACCCACCCTATCACCTATATCTGTCATTCCTCCCCATGTTATCCCTCCCCAACCTCCCTACCCTCTGCTGTCCCTCCCCTAGTTCCCCACAACAGTCTGCAGTGTGTGATGCTTCCCTCCCTGTTCCCATGTGTTCTCATTTTTCAACACCCTCCTATGAGTGAGAATATGTGGTGTTTGATTTTCTGTTCCTGTGTCAGTTTGCTGAGAAAGGCGGTTCCCAGATTAATCCATGTCCCTACAAAGGACATGAACTCATTGTTTTTTATGGTGCATAGTATTCCATGCTATATATGTGTCACATTTTCCTTGTCACATTCTGTCATCAGTGGACATTTGGGTTGTTTCCAGGCCTTTGCTATTGTAAACAGTGCCACAATGAACATATGTGTGTATGTGTCTTTATAATAGAAAGATTTATACTCCTTTGGATATATACCCAGTAATGGAATTGCTGGGTCAAATGGAATTTCTATTTCTAGGTCCTTAAGGAATCACCACACTGACTTCCATAATGGTTGAACTCATTTGCACTCCCACCAAAAGTGTAAAGGTGTTCCTATTTCTTCACAACCTTTCCAGCATCTGTTGTCTCCAGATTTTTTAATGATCATCCTTCTAATTGGCGTGAGATGGTATCTCAATGTGGTTTTGATTTGCATTTCTCTAATGACCAGTGATGATGAGTGTTTTTTCATATGTTTGTTGGCCTGATATATGTCTTCTTTCGAAAAGTGTCTGTTCATGTTATTCGCCCATTTTTGAATGGGTTTGTTTGTTTTTTTCTTGTAAATCTGTTTTAGTTCTTTGTAGATTCTGGATATTAGCCCTTGGTCAGGTAGGTAGATTGCAAAAATTTTTTCCATTCTATTGGTTGCTGGTTCACTCTAATGATTGTTTCTTTTGCTGTATAGAAGCTCTGGAGTTTAATTAGATTCCATTTGTCTACTTTGGCTTTTGTTGCCAATGCTTTTGGTGTTTTAGTCATGAAGTCCTTGAGTATGCATATGTCCTGAATTGTGTTGTCTATGCTTTCTTCTAGGGTTTTTATGGTGTTAGGTCTTATGTTTAAGTCTTTAAGCCATCTGGAGTTAATTTTAGTGTAAGGTATCAGGAAGGGGTCCAGTTTCTGCTTTGTGCACAAGGCTAGCCAATTATCCCAACACCATTTATTAAACAAGGAATCATTTCCCCATTGTTCGTTTTTGCTGAATTTGTCAAGAATCAGATGGTTGTAGATGTGTGGCATAGCCTCCAAGGCCTCTGTTCTGTTCCATTGGTCTCTATCTCTGTTTTAGTACCAGTACCATGCTGTTTTGATTACTGTGGCCTTGTAGTATACTTTGGAGCCAGGTAGCATGATGCCTCCAGCTTTGTTCTTTTTGCTTAGGATTGTCTTGGCTATGTGGGCTGTCTTTTGGTTCCATATGAAGTTTAAGGTGACCAGGTCTGTGAAGATGATCATAGGTATCTTGATGGGATAGCATTGAATCTACAAATTGCTTTGGATAGTATGGCCATTTTCACAATGTTGATACTTCCTAACCATGACCATAGAATGTTTTTCCATCTGTTTGTGTCCTCTCTTATTTCCTTGAGCAGTGATTCGTAGTTCTCCTTGAAGAGGTCCTTTACATCCCTTGTTAGTTGTATTCTTAGGTATTTTTTTTCTCTTTGTAGCAATTATGAATGGCAGTTCATTCTTGATTTGGCTATATTTAAGTCTGTTATTTTTATATAGGAATGCTTGTGATTTCTACACATTGATTTTGTATCCTGATGGGGTCTTCTAAATATACAATCATGTCATCTGCAAATAGAGAAAATTTGACTTCCTCCTTTGATAACTGAATACACTTTATTTCTTTTTCTTGACTGATTGCTCTGGCTAGAACTTCCAATACTATGTTGAATAGGAGGGGTGAGAGAGGGCATCCTTGTCTAGTGCCAGATTTCAAAAGGAATGCTTCCAGGTTTTGCCCATTCAGTTTGATTTTCACAGTGGGTTTGTTGTAAATAGCTTTTATTATTTTGAGATACGTTCCGTCAATACCTAGCTTATTGAGGGTTTTTAGCATAAAGCGCTGTTGAATTGTGTCTAAGGCCTTCTCTGCATCTATTGAGATAATCATGTGGTTTTTGTCTTCAATTCTGTTTATGTGATGAATTACGTTTTTCAACTTGTGTATGTTGAACCAACCTTGCATCCCCAGGATGAAGCCTACTTGACCGTGGTGGACAAGCTTTTTGATGTGCTGTTGCAATTGGCTTGCCAGTATTTTATTGAAGATTTTTGTATCTATGTTCATCATGGATATTGGCCTGAAGTTTCCTCTTTTTGTTGAGTCTCTGCCAGGCTTTGATATCAGGATGATGTTGGTCTCATAAAATGATTTGGGAAGGATTCCCTCTTTTTAGATTGTTTGGAATAGTTTCAGAAGGAGTGGTACCAACTCTTCTTTGTGTGTCTGGTAGAATTCGGCTGTGAACCCATCTGGACCTGGACTTTTTTTAGTTAGTAGGCTATTAATTGCTGCTTCAACTTCAGCCCTTGTTATTGGTCTTTTCAGGATTTCAACTTCTTCCTGGTTTAGGCTTGAGAGGGTACTAGTGTCCAGGAGTTTATGCATTTCTTCCAGGTTTACTGGTTTATGTGCATAGAGTTGTTTGTAGTAATCTCTGATTGTAGTTTGTATTTCTGTGGAATTGTTGGTGATATCCCCTTTATCATTTTTTATTGCATCAATTTGATTCTTCTCTNTTTTTTTTTTTATTAATCTGGCTAATGTTCTGTCTATTTTGTTGATCTTTTCAAAAAACCAGCTCCTGGATTTATTAATTATTTTTAAGGTTTTTCTGTGTCTCTATGTCCTTCAGTTCTGCTCTGATCTTATTTATTTCTTGTCTTCTGTTAGCCTTTGGGTTTTATGATCTTGCTCCTAGCTCTTTCAATTTTGATGATAGGGTATTGACTTTATATCTTTCCTTGCTTCTGATGTTGGCATTTATTGCTATAAATTTTCCTCTAGACAGTGGTTTAACTGTGTCCCAGAGATTAGGGTGCATTGTGTCTTCATTCTCATTGGGTTTGAAGAATATCTATATTTCTGCCTTCATTTCATTGTTTATCCAGTCAACATTAAAAAGCCAGTGATTTAGTTTTCATGAACTTGTGCAGTTCTGAGTTAGTTTCTTAATCCTGAGTTCCAAATTTATTGCACTGTGGTCTGAGAAACTGTTTGTTATGATTTCCATTCTTTTGCATTTGCTGAGGAGTGTTTCACTTCCAATTATGTGGTCAATTTTAGCGTAAGTGTGATGTGGTGCTGAGAAGAATGTATGTTCTGTGGATTTCGGGTGGAGAACTCTGTAAATGTCTATTAGATTTGCTTGGTCCAGATCTGAGTTCAAGTGCTGGGTATTCTTGTTAATTTTCTGTCTCATTGATCTGTCTAATATTGACAATAATGTGTTAAAGTCACCCACTATTGTGTGGGAGTCTAAGTATCTTTATAGGTCATTAAGAACTTGCCTCATGTATCTGAGTGCTCCTGTATTGGATGTGTATATATTTAGAATCATTAGCTCTTCTTGTGCATCGATCCTTTTACCATCATGTAATACCCTTTTTTGTCTCTTTTGATCTTTGTTGGTTTAAAGTCTATTTTATGAGAGACTAGGATTGCAACTCTCACTTTTTCTGTGCTCTCCATTTCCTTGGTAAATCTTCCTCCATCCTTTATTTTGAGCCTATGTGTATCCTTGCATGTGAGATGGGTTTCCTGGATACAGCACACCAATGGGTTTTGACTTTTTATCCAATTTGCCAGTCTGTGTCTTTTGATTGGGGCATTTAGTCCATTTATATTTAGGGTTAATATTGTTATGTGTGAATTTGATCCTGCCATTTTGATGCTAGCTGGTTGTTTTGCCCTTTAGTTGTCGCAGTTGCTTCCTTGGGTCAATGGTCTTTACCGTTTGGTACGCTTTTGGAGTGGCTGGTACTGGTTATTCCTTTCTATGTTTACTGCTTCTTTCAGGAGCTCTTGTAAGGCAGGACTGGTGGTGATAAAATCTCTGAATAATTGCTTGTTCATAAAGTGTTTTATTTCTCCTTTGCTTATGAAGCTTAGTTTGGCTGGACATGAAATTCTAGGTTGAGAGTTCTTTTCTTTAAGGATGCTGAATATCTGCTCCCACTCTCTTCTGACTTGTAGAGTTTCTGTGGAGAGATCTGCTGTGAGTCTGATGGGCTTCCCTTTGTGGGTAACCTGACCTATCTCTCTGGCTGCCATTAGCATTTTTTTCCTTCATTTCAACCCTTGTCAATCTCACAATTATGTGCCTTGAGGTTGCTCTTCTTGAGGAACATCTTTACGGTGTTCTCTGTATTTCCTGGCCTTGAATATTGGCCTGCCTTGCTAGGTTGGGGAAGTTCTCCTTGATAATATCCTGAAGAGTGTTTTCCAGCTTGGATTCATTCTCTCCATCAAATTCAGGTACACCTATCAAATGTAGATTAGTTCTTTTTCACATAATCCCATATTTCTTGGAGGCTTTATTCATTTCTAATCACTATTTTTTCTCTAATATTGCCTTCTCATTTTATTTCATTGAGTTGATCTTCAATCTCTGATATCCTTTCTTCTGCTTGGTCTATTCAGCTTTTGAAACTTGTGTATGCTTTGTGAAGTTCTAGTGTTGTTTTTTAGCTCCATCAATTCATTTATATTCTTCTCTAAGCTGTTTATATCATTAGCATTTTGTCAAACTTTTTTTCAAGGTTCTTAGTTTCTTTGCATTGGTTAGAACATGTTCTTTTAGCTCAGATAATTTTGTTATTACCCACTTTCTGAAGCCCGTTTCTGTCAATTCATGAGACTCATTCTCCATCCAGCCTTGCTCCCTTGCTGGTGAGGAGTTGTGATCCCTTGGAGGAGAGGCATTCTGGTTTTGGGTGTTTTCATACATTTTGCACTGGTTTCTTCACATCTTTGTGGATTTATTTACCTGTGGTCTTTGTAGTTGGTGACTTTTTGATGAGGTCTCTGAGTGGATGTCGTTTTTGTCCATGATGAAGTTATTTCTTTCTGTTTTCTTAATTTTCTATCAGTCAGGCTCCTCTGCTGTAAGACTGCTGGAGGTCTACTCCTGACCCTGCTTGCATGGGGATCACCTACAGTGGCTGGAGAAGAGTAAGCGTTGCTGCCAGTTTCTTCTGTTATCCCTGTCCCATAAGGATACATGCCAGATGTCAGCCTGAGCTCTCCTTTATAAGTTGTCTCTTTGTTTATACAGGAGTCAGGGGGCTGCTTAAGGAGACAGTCTGTCCCTTATAGGAGCTCAGGTGCTGAGCTGTGAGCTCCGTTGTTCCTTTCAGAGCTACTGGGCAGGTAAATTTGTTTCTGCTGAAGCAGAACTCATAATCACCTTTTTTCCCCAGGTGCTCTGTCCTGGGAATGTGGGGTTATATTTATAAATTTCTGACATGCTGCTGCCTTTTTTTTCAGAGATGCCCTGCCCAGCGAGGATGTAGCCTAGGCACAGTCTGCCAGCAGAGTCATTGCTGAGCTGCCATGGGCTCTGCCCAGCTGCTATGTGAACTTCCTTGTGGTTTTATTTATAGAGGTATAGTTAGAACTGCCTTGGTAATGGTGGTCTGCCTCAGTAATGGCAAGCTGTCTCTGTAACGGTGGACTGCCTCAGCAACTGCAGACTGCCTCGGTAATGGCAGACTGCCTCAGTAGTGGTTGACTCCCTTGGTAATGGTGGAGGCCTTTACCCCCACAGTGCTGGACCATCCCAAGTCCAGCTGTGCTTGCTATGAAACTGTCAATCCAGAGAGTTTCAGATTGCTGGTCTTTGTGGGGGTAAGATCCACTGAGCCAGATCACCTTGCTTCCTGTTTCAGCCCCCTTTTTTTCAGTTGAATGGGCAAATCTGTCTCCCAGGCATTCCAGGCTCCAGTTGAAATGGCCCAGATTTGTGTGAATTTTTGTATGGAGATCCATTGCGCTGGCTGAAACAGCCATGCTGGAGACTCGTGGTGCTTTTCTGCCCATGAAACTCCTGCTCTGTGGGCAGTAAAAATTCATTTGGAAATGTAATCACTCACTCTCTGCATTCTCACTGGGAACTGCACTCCAAAGCTGTTCCTATTCAGCCATATGGATCATCTCTCCTAAAAGTACATTCTTAGATCTATGACTTTCTTAATATTTCTATCTCTTTTTTCTAATCTCCGTTTTGTCTCTCTTTCTCTCTTTAGCTCTCTGTGTTTATTGTTTCTTCCCTAGAAAAGAGAATACTTAGAAGGGACATTAACTTGGTCTAAGTATATAACTGGAGACCCCAAAACTAATCAATCTGTTCTGCCACCCCATCAGTGTCATCTAATAATGGCTTAAGTTATCTCTTTAGACTCTAGACCTTAGAAGCAGTTAAAGGATCATTCACAAAATCAACCATGCCTCTTCCTTGAGGCTTCACAAAACCAACTGCGCTTCCTCCTTAAAAAACTAACCTCATTTCCTCCTTGAGGCATCTCTTGTAGAGAAAAAAGAGCTTTGAAGCTGAAGTTCATTCCTTGGAAGAAGAGGGGAAAGAAAAACTTCGAATATCTCTTTTGCATTGCTCTATCTTCTGCAGGAGACCTTTCTTTAAGTAAGTACAATCAGGCTGGCAATGATTAGGCCTTTGAGATGCTAGCTCCCAAGAGCCTGGGTAATACAGGGAAGTAGAAAATTCTGGGTTAGGTTCTGGGGTGACAGCCACCACTGCGGGAGGAGAAGATGGTGCCACAGGGTGGCGGAAGCAGGAGCTGGAAACAAGAGAAGATGGTCTAAAGGATCCTATTTACACGTGGATTGCTCACGGGTAAAAGCTCCACCCTTTTTAACTAGACTGCTCCTGACTGTATTCTACTCTCTGATTGTTTTCTTCCTTCTTTTAATGGGTAGAGGAGAACTGGCCCCTGCTGCCAACAGAGAGCATAGCTTATTTATTTATTTATTTATTTATTTATTTATTTATTTATTTTTTTGGAGACAGGGCTTTTGTTGTTAACATACATTATTAAGAGTTGACAGACCTAATCCCCATCTGACCCAAATTTTGGCCAGACAACTGCAGGCTTGAAGATCAGTTCCTCAGTCCAAATAAAACAACAATACTTTATCATTTGTTATGGAAGACTCAAACCCTTAAGCTAGGAATCTCTTGCCTATTCGGTTTTTATGGAAAACTCAACCCCTCAAGCTGGGACTCTCTTGCTTATTCTGTTTTCTGAAGACTCAACTCCCCAAGCAAGGAATCTCTTGCCTATTTCATTTACAGAGGACTCAACCCTCCAAGCCAAGAATCTTTTGCCTATTCCATTTATGAAAGACTCAACCCTCCAAGCTGGCAATCTCTTGCCTTTGCTGTTCTGGAAGGTTGACCTATTTCCTTCCTTCCCCCTTCTGAGGGTCCCTTACACTCTTCTCATTCATGCCATTCTCCTTGGCCACTTTCCAGCAGTAGGACTTTTCACTATTAACACAAACAACACTGCATTCACACACATGCACTCCACCTTCCAGAAGTTGACCACAAAGGAAGTACTTTGTCATCCCTTTGCAATGTTTCCTACCTTGGCTCATGCATGAGGTTTTCTGGCCAAGGCCCCTGGTTGCCGCGGTTTGGAATCTCTTTCCTCTGTGTTACTGCATTGCTGAGAATCCAGGTTTATTTCTTGCACTGGGTAGGTCCTGGCTCTCTCCCCCAAGGCCACCACAAATATGACAGATAGCTGCCTCCCCACAAGAGAGGACCAAGGACTGCCCCATAAGGAAAATAGAATCCCAGACAAGCCCCCAAGTTTGTTGGAAATGGGTTTATAAAAAATCCACACCAAGACAATGGATTACTCAACAAGCCTAGTTTTACTTCCTGCAGGAAAGGTGTAACTCACTGGCAGTCCTACCATGAGAGCATACCTGAACAAGGAGACAGGGACATTTATAACTTTCATAACCTGATGCAATTGCCCTACTGCTGTGTTGTTTCCATTGGCCAGAATGGGACCTCACTTTCTATGTTTGACCCGATTGGCTAAAACTTGGAAATTTTCTAAAGAAGTAAAGACAGAAGAGAACAAAGGAAAAGAGGAAGTAACTTGAGGGATGCTTAGAGAGGCAATAACATTTTCAAGAAAGGAAGGGGAATAAGCTTTGACCTAAGACTTGCCTGGGCTTGTCCAGGCACATCAGGGCAAATATCTAGGTTAAAGTGTAAGAACTATGAGCATGGGATGCACTTATTTGTTTATTATGACTTACAGCTACTTTAAGATTATTAGCACAAGATTTAAAGTAAATTAACCTTTGAAGAAACTATTATTTATTTATAATGAACTAAGAAGAAAGCTTTGAAGAGGAGCCTTTTATTTAATTTCCTAAATTCACTCCAGATTCTCTTTGTCTGGGTATCACCAGCGGAGGCTGCCTGCTCTTTCTTCTGGAAGCTTTGTCCCACAAGGGCACTGGCCTGATGCCAGCCAGAGTTCTCCTATTTAAGGTGTCTTCAACCCCTGTTGGGAAGTCTCTCTCAGTCAGGAGGCACAAGGGTAAGGGACCCACTTGAGCAGGAAGTCTGTCACTTAGCAGATCTTCAGGGCAGTGCAGGGAGAACCCTTCTTGTCAGGATCAACTGCTCTCTTCAGATCTGGCAGGCAGAAATGTTTAAGTCCCCTGAAGATGAACCCACTTTCCCCAGGTGTTCTGTCCCAATGAGATGGCAGTTTTGTCTATAAGCCCCTAACTGGAGATGCTGCATTTCTTTCAGGGATGCCCTTCCCAGTAAAGAGGAATCTATAGAGGCAGTCTGGCCACAGCCACTTTGCCGTGTTGTGTTGTGTTCCTCTTAGTCTTTAGCACTGTAAGGGGAAAACTGCCTACTCAAGCGTCAGTAATGGCAGGCACCCTTTCCCCCACCAAGCTAGATCCTCCCAGGTTGACTTCAGACTGCTGTGCTGGCAGCCAGAATTTCAAGCCAGTGTTTCTTAGCTTGCTGGGCTTCTTGGTAGTGGGACCCACTGAGTGAGACCACTTGGCTCCCTGGCTTCAGCCCCATTTCCAGGGAGGTGAATAATTCTGTCTTGCTGGGTTTCCAGGTGTCACTCAGTTGGAAATGCAGAAATAACCTGCCTTCTGTGTTGGTCTTGCTGGGAGCTGCAGACCAGAGCTGTTCCTATTTGGCCATCTTGCCAGTAGCCCCCTCAATTGCTTATTTTTAAATTTTCACCATTTCAATAGATGTTTCACTAAGGAGAGTGTCTGGTGATCTCCTCCTATTGCCATTTCATATGTCTTGTAGGTGTTTCAGTTGAGTTATTCATAAGTGTGCAAGGGAAGGGAGCAGGATGGCTGACCTAAAGCCAGTGTGTACCATTCTCATGGAAAGAAGAAAGGGTGGTGAGTAATTACTAGATCTTCAACTGGAACATCCTGGTGAACACATTGGAATTCTTCCAGGAAACAACTTCACCAATGGAGAATGGAAAGGAGCAAGACAGAATGACTTCCCGCTCGAGAATGCATGACATAGAGCCAGGAAAGACTTTCTCATGATGGAGAAATAGTGAGTGAATAAGAATCCCTGGGAACCCACACTTCTGTCATTTAACGTTTTGAACCCCATTCTCAGGAGATACTCCTGTTAGCCCATGCCACCAGGGCCTTCAGACTGACACAGAGAGCTGCATGGAGTCTGAACAGAGCTGCCACTCAGACACACACAGATTCCCAGGAACCTTGAATCCCTGAGAATCCTGGCATTAGCAGCTGCAGCTCCTGCAGCAAGGAAAGTCAAGATCTCTCACATGCCTCCCCAAAATGGGCCAAATCCAGGGGGTTGAGCAGCAACAGACCACAGGGTTTGCTTCCTCTGCCTCTTGTATAATAAGACTTAATGGCCTTGTTCTCCAGCCACTCACCATCTAGTCTCTTGGACCAGTAGGAGCTCTGAACTTCCCTAGAATAGAGTTCCCAGAATGAGAAGATGTTTAGCAGTCCCTTCTGCTATGGCCTACAAGCTCTAGTGGTAATTAGGGAGTGAATCAAATCTCCAGCACAGCACAACCATCTTACAGAAACATAGCTGGACTATTTTTTTATGCAGCTCCCTGGTCACACTTCTCCTCATAGGGTGAGACGCCATGAGCTAGTAATCCAGCTATCAACCACTGGGGCTTTTGGGCCAGCAGCAGCTCTGCACTTCCTTGGGATAGAGCTCTCAAAGAGGGAGAATGGCTGCCATTTTTGCTGTCTTGGAGCCTTTGCCACTATAGCCTTTAAGTTCTGGAAAGCAAGCAGTGTTTAGGAAGTGGTATGGAGCCCCTTCACAGCATAACCATCTCACAGAGAAGTGGCCAGGCTGTTTTCTATGTGGGTTCCTGATCCCGCTTCTCAATGGGTGGGACACCCCACCATTTTTGCCGTCTCATAGCCCTTGCTGCTATAGCCATCAGGATCTGGAAAGTACACCATGATTAAGGAGTAGTGTGGTTCCCTGCACAGGGCAGCCATCATACAGAAAAGTAGCCAGACTGCTCTCCACATGGGTCCCTATCCCTGCTTCTCTCCTTTGTTGGGGCACCCCAACCTGGGATTCAAGACAACCACCCTGCCTCCACCTGAACACTTCAGTCAGAGGGCAGCTCTGCATTTATCTGAGAAAGAAATTCCAGAAAACCCACAACCCACCTGCCATAGCAGCTACAAGAGTACCACCCTAACCACTCTCAGGTTGGGGAAGGAACAAAGGTCCTGGTCGCTATGCTGGTACCTCCAGCATAAAACAACCACCATATGGAGAGGAGTCCAGTCTCTCTTCCGTGGAAACCCCTACACCCCACACTTCATGAGGCAGGGTCCCCAGCTTGAAACCACAGAACTGTCACTGGGAGTGGCCCTGTGTTTCCCTGAGAAGGGTATCCCAGAGGCAACTGACAACGCCCACCCCAACCACTGCCATAGCCACAATTCTGCTCTTGCTGACCATGGTCTGGGGAAAAGACGAAGAGCTTGAAAGTTTCACCCAAGTTTCCAGCACACCAGAGTCATCGCATGGAAAAGAATCCCATCTCTTATTGCTGTGAACCCTCAGCTCTCTGTTCTTCAACAAGTGGAACTCCAGCTTGGGCCGCCAGAGCAGCTGCTCCACCCCTTGGCTGAACATTTTCAGTGTTTCTGTGTTTCTCTAAGATGGAGCTCCCAGAGGCAAGTGAAAGTCCCTCTGCCACTACCACTGCAGTGGTACTGCTCTTGCTGCCCTCAGAGTAAAGAGGGAGCAAAGACCTTGAATGCTTTAACCACAATTCTAGCAAACTGCAGTTACCCTAAAAAGAAGCAACAAGTCTATTTTATCCAAGACCCACCTGGCTCCCCCCTATTGCTGCCAGGCAGCTCCCCCACCCGAGCTTGGGTACACAGCACAGCTGTCCCACCAAGAGCTAATCACACTGATTAATAGCAGCTCTACATCTTTCTGGGGTGGACTCACAAGAAATACATAAAAGATTATCTGCCCCAGCCACTGCTAAATTTCCTTTCCCTGTTACCCCCAAGTGTGGGAGAGAACACAGAACTTGAGATTGCCCCAGAACTGTGGTGTACAGCCCAGGCATGGCAAAGCAAGATCTGAAGTGTGGAAAAGGAGCCCACACTTTTAGATTACGGAGAGAAAGCATGGCTACAATTGTGAGAAAATACATAGGAAGGACCCAAATGACTGAGAAAGAGCCTACCTACTGAATATTAAGCCTAACCACCACCAACAGGGCCACAGCTCAGAACATCAACACACACAAACAATATTTTCCTAATATATCACCTTGTGAAAACAAGGACAAGTATTCGGCTTCAAATAGCATCTGCCCTCTGAAAACATTTAGAAAAAGAGTCTGACTGTGCTCAGTTTGCACTGCAGTTAAAAGGACACCAGCCCACACAGGTTAAAAAAAAAAAGTGCAAGAACTCTGGCAACTCAGAAACCCAGAGTGCTTCTTTTCTCCAAACAACCACACTAGTTCCTCAGCAATGGCTCTTAACCAGTCTAAAATGTCTGTAAAGGCAGACATAGAATTCAGAATATAAATAGGAAAGAAGATCATCAAGATTCAGGAGAACATAAAAACCCAATATGAGGAAGCTAAGCATCACGATAAATTAGTACAGGAGCTGATAAACAAAATAACCATTATAGAAATAAGCAAGATGATCTGATAGAGCTGAAAAATACACTATACATATTGCATAATGCAATTGCAAGTATTAGCAGCAGCATAGACCAAATTGAGAAAAGAATCTCAGAATGTGAATACTAGCTCTCTGAAATAACTCATTCAGACAAAAAATTAAAAAAAGAATGAGGCCAGGCATGATGACTCATTCTTGTAATCCTAGCAATTTGGGATGCTGGGACAGGCAGGTCACTTGACGTCAGAAGTTCAAGACCAGTCTAACGAACATGGTGTAACCCTGTCTCTACTAAAAAGAAAAAAATTAGCCAGGTGTGGTGGTGCATGTCTGTAGTCCCAGCTACTTAGGAGGCTGAGGCAGGAGACTTGCTTGAGCCCTGGAGGTGGAGGCTGCAGTTAGCTGAGATTATGCCACTGCACTCCAGCTTGGGTAACAGAATGAGNAAAAAAAAAAAAAAAAAAAAAAAAAAAAAAAAAAGGAATAAACAAAACCTCTGAGAAATATATTACATAAATAGATCAAATCTATAACTCAATGGTATCCTGAAAAACATGGGGAGAAAGCAAGAAACCTAGAAAACATATTTCAAGATATAATTTGGGAAAACTTTCTCAACCTTACTGGAGAAGCCAACATTCAAATTCAGGAAATACAGAAAAGTCTTGTGAGACATTACACAAGAAGACCATCCCCAAGACATATAATCATCAGGTTCTTCAAGGTCAAAATGAAATTTTAAATCTTAAAGGCAGGTAGAGAGAAGGAGCAGGTTATCTACAAAGGGAATCCTATCAGGCTAACAGCAGACCTTTCAGTAGAAATCCCAAAAGCCAGAAGAGATCAGGGCCCTATAATCAGTATTCTTAAAGAAAAATATCTCCATATAAGAATGTTATATCCAGTCAAACTAAGTTTCATAAATGAAGAAATATGAACCTTTTTAGACAGGGAAATGCTGAGGGAGTATATTACCACCAGACCTGCCTTACAAGAGGTCCTTAGAGGAGCACTAAATATGGAATGAAAAACCCATATTAGTCACTATAAAAACACACTTAAGTACACATGCCAGTGACACTGTTAAGCAACCACAAAAATATTTGCATAATAACCAGCTAACAGCACAATGACAAGACCAAATTTGCACATATGAATACCACTCATGAATGTAAATAGGCTAAATACACCACTTAAAAGGCAGAGAGTGGCAAGCTAAATAAAGAAGGGTCAGTGATATGCTGTCTGTAACAGACCCATCTCCCATGCAATGACATCAATAGGCTCAAAATAAGCGGTTGGGAAAAAAAATCTACTAAGCAAATAAAAAACAGAAAAAAGAAACAGTTGCCATCCTAATTTCTGACAAAATCTACTTTAAATCAACAAAGATTTTAAAATATATAGAGGGGCATTATATAATGGTAAAGGGTTCAATTCAACAAGAAGACCTAACTACCCTAAATATGCATGTATCCAACACAGAAACACTCAGATTCATAAAGCAAGTTCTTAGATGCCTATGAAGAGACTTAGATAACAATAAAATAATAGTGGGAGACTTCAACATTCCACTAACAGAAAAGTAAAAAAGATATTTAAGACCTGAACTCAGTGCTTTACTACCTAGACCTAATTGAAACCTACAAAATTCTCCAGCCAATAAGACAGAACATACATTCCTATCATTACCACAAGACACATACTCTAAAATTGACCACATAGTCAAACATAAAACAATACTCAGCAAACTACAAAAAAAAAAAAATCCTAAAGACATACCAACAAAACTCAAACCACAGCACAATCAACATAGACATCAACAGTAAAAAAAATCACTTCAAACCATGCAATTAAATGGAAACTAAACAACCAGCTTCTCAATAACATTTGGGTATGTGAAAATAAAATTAAGGCACAAATCAAGAAATCCCCTGAAACTAATGAAAACAAATATGCAAAATACCAGAATCTTTGGGACACAACTAAGTCAGTGTTAAGACTAAATGCCAACGTTAAAAAGTTAGAAAGATCTCAGATTAACAACTTCACACTGCAACTAGAAGAACTAGAGAAGAAAGGGGAAACCAACCACAAAGCTATCAGAAGACGAGAAATAATCAAAATCAGAGCTGAACTAAAAAAATTAGACACAAAAAAGCATTAAAAAATTAGTGAATTCAGAAATTGGTTCATTGAAAAAATTAATAAGATAGAAACACCACTAGCTAGACTGATAAAAGGAGAGAAGATCCAAATAAACACAATTAGGAATTACAAAGGGATTGTTACCACTGAGCCCACAGAAGTATTAAAAACCCTGAGACTACTATGAGCACCTCTATGCACACAAACTGGAAAGTCCAGATAAAGTGAATAATTTTCTGGACACATAAAACCTCCAGAGACTGAACCAGGACAAAATTGCATTTTTGAACAGACCAATAATGAGTTCTGAAATTGAATCAATGATAAGAATTCTACTGACCAAAATATGCCCAGGGCCAGTCAGATTAACAGCCGATTTCTCCAGGTGTATAAAAAAGGGATGGTACTAACTTTTTTACTAAAACTATTTTAAAGAATTAAAGAGGAGGGACTCCCCTCTAACTCAATTTCTGAGGCCAGCATCATTCTGATACCAAAACCTAGTGTGTGTCCACACACACACACACACAGACACACACACACTCAAAATTTCAGGCCAATATCCTTACACACACACACACACACACACACACACACACACACACACAATTCCAGGTCAATATCTTTGATAAATATAGATGAAAAATTCTCAACAAAATACTAGTTAACCAAATTCAGCAGCACATTGAAATGCTAATCTGCCATGATCAAGTAGGCTTTATCGCCAAAATGCAATGTTAGTTCAGCATATGCAAATTATTAAATGTGATTCATCACATAAACAGAACTAAGGACAAAAATCATATGATAATTCCAATACATGCAGAAAAGAATTTTGATAAAATTCAACATTTCTTTATGTTAAAAACACTAAATAAACTGAGTATTAAAGGAACAGGCCAATAACATCCAGGCCAAGATCAAAATCAGGAATGCAATTCCATCCCCGATTGCCACAGAAAGAATATAATACTTAGCAATACAGCTAACCAGGGAGGTAAAATATCTCTACAATGAGAATTCCAAAGCACTGCACAAAGAAATCAGAGAGGACACAAATAGTAAACCATTCCATGCTCACGGGTAGGAAGAGTCAGTATTGTTAAAATGACCATACTGCCCAAAGTAATTTACAGATTTGGTGCTATTCCTACTAAACTACCAATGACATTCATCACATAATTAGAAAAATACTACATTAAAATTTGTATGAAGTTGGAAAATGGTGAATAGAAGTCAGGACTAACTTGCAGCTCTAACTTGGACAGAGAAAAGAGCATGTGGAGACACAAATTGTACATTTTTTCTCCAAGAACTACCACAGGAACATACTACGAAAGATGAGAGAATCCACAAACCCTTTGAAGGAAGCAGATTGCTCTGGCAGACACTGCAAGATAGACAAAAATCTGTTAGTGCCCAACGTGTGAAAGAGTGAAAGGAGGATTGTCCACCCTTGAACACACATCCTCACTGGAAACCTGAATATTCAGATCATGGGAGAGGGATTTACCCTGACCTGGAGCTCAGACAAATTTAGAGAGCTGAGTAAAATACAGGGGTTGAGTAAGCAACAGAAAGAGCCCTGTGGGCTCTCTCAGTCCCCAGGGAATCCACTTATGACTTCGTCTCACAGAGGTCCTTGGAGAGGTCTACCAGCGGAACTGGGAAACGATCACAGGAAAAAGAATACTTCCGGGGGATGATCCAAGATGGCCGTTTAGGAACAGCTCAGGATCGC
>NW_016108102.1:297816-299871 GCF_001604975.1 Cebus imitator | reverse complement strand
AGGAAGGCAGCAAATCACACTGCCACGTGTGTTCCTATGCAACAATTTTGCATGTTCTTCACATGTACCCCCAAACCTAAAATGCAATAAAATAAATAAATGGGGAAAAAAAAAAAGAAAAAGAATACTTCCAACTGAACTTTGTAGCAATTTCACCTGAATGTAAAGTTTCCTGGGTAGTAACCAGAGGAGGGGGTGAATTAGAAGTGCAGATGCAGCACAGAAACCACTGGAGGTGGGAAGGCACAAAACCTGAAAGTTCGGCTTACTTTCTCAGCTGCGAGGCTGGTAGCCTGAGGCAAGTTCTCAGCTCTGGTCAATGGCTACCTGGGGATAAATTTGATGCTGTTGGGGGAGGCATGGTGGGAGTGAGACTGGCTTCTCAGGCTGCACGGGAGTTGGGTGAGGCCTGTAACTGCTGACTTTCCTCCACTTCTCTGGCAACTTATGTGGCACAGCGGAGGCAGCCATAATCCCCCTGGAAACATAACTCCATTGGACTGATATCTGCACCCCTATCCCATACAGCAGCCACAGGAAGCCCTACTCAAGGGGAGTTTGAGCTGAGACACACCTAACCCTGCCCACAGCCACCACAGCCAATGGTCTTTTTCTACCAGCCCTGATAGCTGAAGACAAAAGGCATAATCTTTTGGAAGCTCTAGGGCCCTACCCACCACCTGATCCTCCTTATACTACCCCAGCTGATGATTTCTTGAAAGCACCACCTTCTGGCTGGAGATCAACCAATCCAAAACTAGTGCAATAAACAAAACTACAGCTAAAGGCCCTCACAGAGTCCATTTCATGACTCTGCCACCTTCACTAGAGAAAAAACTGATATCCACAGCTGAGAGAACTGAAGACAATTCCCATCACAGGACTCTGTGCAGACACTCCCCAGTACCAGCCAAAAGCCCTGTAGCTCTGCTGGATGGCTAGATTCAGAAAAGAAAAAACAATCACTGCAGTTTGGCTCTCAAGAAGCCACATCCATAGGGGAAGGGGGAGAGCACTACATCAAGGGAGCAACCCATGGGACAAAAATGGAGCAAAGCAAAGTAACTATAAGTAGTTTTTTTTTCCTCAATATTTTAGATAGACCCAAGGTCCTGGCCATGTCCTAAATTTAGCTGCTGTTTTTTTTTTTTACTCATGCAAATCTGAAGAAAATGTCTTTCTGTCACCCCATAGGCCAATGTGTAGGACACTAACTTGTCCTATCTGAGATGGGAGTAACTAATTGGAGGACTCTGTCCTTTCAATCATCAGAGCCCTTACATGTGAGATAAGACTTTTTTTAAAGTAGTATAGAAAAAAAGCAAAAGAAACCTGATTTGTAGCTTTATAGATTATCTTTTATTGTAGTGCAGATGGAGTCTCTGAGATCAGACAATACTTATTTCAAGTTCTACACTTACTTGTGAGCAGTCAGAGATTAGACTTAGCAGAAAGGCTTTAGGGTATCAGATCAATTTTCAGCAGGGAGATAAAGCAGTTCTAGGTAGATCTGTGATAATTTTATGGAAAATCTTTTTCAAGAAAAAAAATGCTGGCATTTTTTTTTTACTCTAGGTATCCTGAGCAGCTGTAGCAGTAGTTCCACTAGCAGCAGCAGTCCAGTATCCTCTGAACACTGGAAAAGCTTAGGTCTATGCTTTCTACCAACCTAGAATCTCCGTGTATAAACATTTAGTAGGAGTTTGGGGATGTTCCCTGCAGCTTCTGTCTGGAAAGCTCTAGAAACTTTAGTGGAGGAGTCTTAAAGTTGATGGCTGGAGCCTTTGGGCAACTGCAGGCCATGGGTGCCTACAACATACTATACTATGCCCCACAGTATATCATCCTTTCTCTTTCTAGCCCTTAACAGCAAGACTTCCAGCTTAAACTATATATATGCTTTTCCTTTTAGCCTGGTTTTCTTCTGCAGCTTTTTGGTTTTCTCTCTCAGCCTGTACATATTATCTTTCAGCAATCAGATTCTTGGATATTAAAGGCAGAATCCCACCTCCGAGGAAAAGAAAAGTTTTTCATCTAGATGGCAAGTGACCTCTT
>NW_016108102.1:294349-297571 GCF_001604975.1 Cebus imitator | reverse complement strand
CCGGAAATTCCCATTTCCTCAGACAGGTAAATTCTCTCCTGAGGTTGTTGAGAGATCTCCTTTCCAATAGTCGCTGTCTCCCCATAAACTGATGGGGCTCCTCCCTAGGCCTCTGGATTTTCTTAAAAAAGCAACTGTCAATTTCTCTAGATAGATATTGAGGTCTCCTATTCTGCTAGAAGACCTTCTATCTCCACTACTGATGCCTTTACACCTGCTAGATATCTAATGAGAAATACCAGACCAAAAAGTCAAAATTTGCCAGTGGAAAGAGACAAATATATTTCAGATAGTTAGTGACAAACATAAGTCTGCAGATACAGAATTGCAGGCGTTTTGTTCGGTGGTTGAAAGCAGCTCCCCTTCCCATCCTGGATGATTTGCTTGGGAAGGGAGTTCTAAGGGTACCTTTTGTTACATAAAACCCTTAAGATTTACTCTAAAACAGGGTTTACTGCATGTATAAATGTTCATATGTGTGTTGTTATGTGTGAGTTGTGGTAGGGGATTATTGGTTACATGGGACTGACATAAGCTTTTCTTACTTATATCATCATCAACCTTTTAAAATTTAAGGTCATTGAAAACTGTAACCTAAAGATACAGTTAGCTGGAATGATTTTTTTGGCAGTGCTGTAAAAATATTTAAACAGATTGTGATTTCTTAAACCATTTTCAAGAATAATCTTGATTATAATAATAATCATACATTTAATTATATCCCCAAAACAATCATAATCATAATTAATCATATTAACTTATAATCAGCAAAAATCAGTTATCATAACATAATCATAATGATAACAACCGCTCAGATAGGTATATTATTTTTTACTTTCCAAAGTAACATTATATCTTCTCATTACATCTTTACAGCAGTCTTCAGTACCCACATGAGACTAAAGGGCTTGTGAAGCAAAGCCTGCATATTCTAGTGAGTTATTGTTTTCTGTTAAGTAGTTATCTATAATTTAATATTCAGTCTTTAGGTAAAATCAAATACCATAAAGGATGTGAAATAACCATATGTATGTGTGTGTATGTGTACATGTATGTATGTATGTGTAAATATATATGTGTGTATATATATATATATATAGAATTATGATGATTACCTGACTTGATTTATTTGCATAAATATTACTTATGGACATTAGAAATTTTCTATGCCTAGGCATATGTAGACATGATAACATTAGCAATCCAAACCTACTTTAAATACAAGAGCAATTTTTATTATAACAAAATGGGAGATGGGAAAAGAGAAGGCTAGTAATAAGAATTAGTATATAGGGACAAACATATTTCTTTAATTTTTATTTTTATTGTATTTGTTTATTTTAAATTGACAGATAAAATTACATGTAGTTGTTGTACACTTGAAATATTTGTTCATGAGGGGAAGCCAAGATGGCTGACTAGATGCAGCCAGGAGAAACATGCGCTTCTGTGAAACTGCAACCTCAGGAAGACTGGCATACTCTTAGCAGATCGTCAAGGGAAAGCATTGAGAGTGAATGGAAGGAGAATGCAGACACTTGACTGAAGGGGAAGAAATCTTGGAACTCTGCATGGGGCTGCTGAGCATCAAGAACTGCTCCTAGCCCCCAGTGACTCATGGAGAAGTGAGTTGAGCAGGCAAGGAGTGTTCCACTCCCACCACGGATCTCGAGAATCCTAGCTTCAGAAGAACACACACCCCTGGGCACTTGTGCTGAAAGGGGCAGTTTCTTAAAGAGGTGACAGGGGCAAGAATCCAGCCTATGCAGTGCCATGAGAATTTAGCATGTGAAAAGTGCAGTGGAGCATGGCCAGTGACACCCATCACCCAAGGCTCACCATCCTTCACTGGGAGACTTCAGGTTTAGGTTGACTGTTGGACCTGAACAGAGCAAGGCAGTCTTGCTCATGGGATGGGGCAAGTCTCATCTGAGCAACCCCTTGTCTGCCAGCCTCTCTTGGGGCTCCAGTCTGGCTTGTAGCACAGCCTTGGATGCCTATCCAATTGCTTCCTGGGGTCCTCATCATACCTCCTTCACCAGCATACTGCACATAACTGTCAGAGATCCAGCACACTGGGCTTCTGATGCAACCAGCCCACCTGCAGCCTTCCACAATAGCCACTCCTGCCACTTAGACACTATGCACTCACCCACAGCCCTACCCACCCAACAGTTTGACAGCATGTGCATGTGGGCAGACCTTGCCTCCTCTAACTCAATGGTGCATGTATGTGCATGCACCCTGACACCCCACTGCATGGGATTAAGCACAACTCACCATCCTGCTTACCCCCAGTGGCAATCTGTCCCTGCTGAGTTGCAGGCAACCTGCCATAACACTATTGATGCTGCTGCAAGTGCATTTATTTACAAACACTGGAATCCCACTTACAACAGAACCACACTTCCGCCATGCCACCACCACCAGTGTGAGTACCTCCATGTATCCCAGTGCCTCCATACCTACAAGAACTCTGCTCTCACTGCCCAACTGCCATCATCAGCACAAATGTGTGCATGGACATTGGTACCCTGCTACTACCCTGTCCCCACTTATGTCACACCACTGCCAACAGGCAAACATTCTGTCATGCTACCAGTGCAAAAACATGCATGGATATCACTGGTCTGCTCCCACTGGTGCCTAGTCCCAGTTGGCACCTGTGCACTCCCACATGCCACTGTGGTTACTGGTATGCATGAGAAAGTTACAGATCTCACTGTTACTTCCTCAATGAAGCATGTTGGTTTTCATTCTCCATTCAAGTGTTGGGCCAGAAGACTAGGAAGATCTTGGCCTTTCCAGCACAGCAGGCTCCTAACACAGTTCTCTCCCATGGAGCCAGATAATAAAGCTAGAGGCCTAGTATCAGTGTCCAACAGTTACTGCACACAGGCCAGGAGTGCTGAGCTGAGATTTGACCTCCTGAAATCTCCTACAATAGAAGTTAGTCAACTGAATCTACCTTATACCACAATCAAATAACCAAGGACAACAAAGAAGATAAAAGCAAAATAATAATAATAATAATAATATCCAAAGGAGAGTACTTCCAAAAATGAAAAAAAATATATCAGTTCACACAGATGAGAAACAAACATTACAAGAAACCTGGCAACTCAAAAAGCCAGAGTATCTTCTTAACTACAAATGACTGCACTGGTTCTAAGCAATGGTTCTTAACCAGGCTGAAATGACAGATGTAGGATTCGGAATATG
>NW_016108102.1:257145-294104 GCF_001604975.1 Cebus imitator | reverse complement strand
AAAAAAAAAGGATTTAAAAGAATGAAAAAAAAAAAAACTCTGAGAAACATGGGATTATGTAAAGACACTAAATCGATGATGCATTAGTATCCCTGAAAGAGAGGGAGTGAGAAAGCAAGCAACTTGGAAAACATATTTGAGGATATCATTCATAAAAATTATTTCAGCCTTACTAGAGAGGCAAACATTTAAATTCAGGAAATGCACAGAACTCCTGTGAGATACTATACTAGACAAAAGAGACATAGTCATCACATTCTTCAAGCTCGACATGAAAGAAAAAAAAAAATTTGAAGGCAGCTAGCATTCTTAAAGAAAAGAAACCACAACTAGGAATTTCATATCCAGACAAACTAAGCTTCCTAAGTGAATGAGGAATAAGATCCTTTTTAGTGAAGGAAATGCTAAAGGAATTTGTTACCATAAGATCTACCTTACAAAAGATCCTAAATACACTGCTGAATATGGAAAGGAAAGACTTACTGGCCACCACAAAGACAGAGTTTAATGCATAGACCATTGACATTATAAAACAACTACACAAAAAAGTCAGCATAAAAACCAGCTAAAAACACAATGACAGGATCAAATCCACACATATCACTATTAACCTTAAATGTAAATGAGCTAAACATCCCAATTAACAGGCAGAATGGCAAGTTTAATAAAAAAGCAAGACCTAACTATATGCTGTCTTCAAGGGATCCATCACACATGCAATGACACCCATAGGCTCAAAGTAAAAGAATGGTAAAAAACCACAAAACAAAACAAAACCCACCAAGCAAATAGAAAACAGAAAAAAGCAGGGATTGTTAATCTTCTTTCACACAAAACATATTTTAAACCAAAATGGACATAAAAGACAAAAAGGGCATTACATAATGATAAAGAGTACAATTCCAGAAGACTTAACCATTCTAAATATGTATGCACCCAACTCAGAAGCACCCAGATTCATAAAGTAAATTCTTAGAGACCTATGAAGAGGTATAGATAACCACACAACAATAGTGGGAGACTTTAATATCCCACTGACAATACTAGACAGGTCATTCAGGCTGAAAACCAAGAAGTATTTGGGACCTGAACTCAATACTTGACCAAATGGACCTAAGACACATGTACAGATCTCTCCACTCCAAAACAAGAGGATGTACATTCTTCTCATCTGCACAGCACACATACTCTAAAATTCACCACACAATCAGTGATAAAACAATTATCAGCAAATTAAAAAAACTGAAATTATACTAACCACACTTTCAGACCACAGCACAGTAAAAATAGAAGCACACTAAATAGATTTCTCAAAACCATACATTACATGAATATTAAACAATCTACTCCTGAATGACTTTTGGGTAAAGAATGAAATTAAGGCAGATATCAAGAAATTATTTGAAACTGGTGAGAACAAAGATACAAAATATCTGAATCTCTGGGTCACAACTAAAGGAATGTTAAGAGAAACAATTATAGTACAAAATGCCTACATTAAAAAGGTAAAAAGATATCACGTTAACAACCTAACATCACACCTAGAGGAACTAGAGAAACAAGTGTAAACCAACACCTAAAGATAACAGAAGAAAAGAAATAACTAATATCAGAGCTGAACTGAATGAAACTAAGATGTGAGATGCTATACAAAACATCAACAAAATCCAAGATTTGTCGTTTGAAAGTATAAATACGATTGATAAACTGCAAACTGGTTTAATAAACAAAAAAAAGAGAGAAGATTCAAATAAACAATCAGAAATTATGAGGACAATATCACTAATCTCACAGAAATACAAAACACCTTCCAAGACTATTATTAACACCTCTATGAACACAAACCAGAAAACCTACAAAAAATAGATAAATTTCTGAAAATATACAACCACTCAAGATTGAACCAGGAAGAAATTGATACCCCAAATAGACCGATAACATGTCTCAAAATTGGACCAGTAATAAAAAGCCTACCAGTAAGAAAAACTCAGGACGACATGGATGCTCAGATAAACTCTATTAGATATATAAAGAAGAGTTGATATCGTTTCTACTAAAATTATTCTAAAAAATTAAAGTGGAAGAATTCCTCTCTAACTCATTCTATGAAGTCAACAATATTCTGATACCAAAACCTGGCATAGCCAAAAGAAAAGAAAACCTCAGAACGGTATCATTGATGAACATAGTTGCAAAAATCCTCAACAAAATGTTAGCTAATCAAATCCAGCAGTACATCAAAAAGCTAAATCAGCTCAATTAAGTGGACTTAATTCCTAAGACGTAAGGTTGTTGTTTCTATGTAACCAAATCAATAAATGTTATTCATCACTTAAAAAGAACTAAAAACAAGAACCACATGATAATCTCAACACATGCATGTATTAGTCTGCTCTCATGCTTCTAAAAAGCGCTGCCCAAGACTGGGCAATCTATTAAAGAAAGAGGTTTAATTGACTCACAGTTCTGCATGGCTCGGGAGCCTCAGCAAACTTACAATTATGGTGGAATGGGAAGAAAATGTCCTCTTCACTTGATGGCAGGAAAAAGAAGTACCTACCACAAGGGATAAAAGTTCCTTATAAAACCATCAGATTGCATGGGAACTCACTCACTATCACAAGAACAGCAGCATAAGAGTAACCACCCCAATAATTCAATTGCCTCCCACTGGATCCCTCCTGCAACACATGGGGATTATGGGAGATACAATTCAAGATGAGTTTTTGGTGGAGACACAGCCAAATCATATCATTTCATGCCTGGCTTCTCCCAAATCTCAGGTACTCACATTTCAAAACAAATCACGCCTTCCAGCAGACCCCCAAAGTCTTAACTCATTTCAGCATTAACTCAGAAATCCACAGTACAAAGTCTCATCTGAGACAATGCAAGTCTCACCTATGAGCCTGTAAAATCAAAGCATGTTAGTTACTTCCTAGATACAATGGGGGTACAGGTATTGGGTAAATATACCCATTCCAAATGGGAGAAATTGGCCAAAATGAAGAGGATATAGGCTCTATGCAAGTCTACAATTGTGTGAGGCAGTCAAATCTTAAAGCTTCTACGTGATCTCCATTGACTCCATGTCTCACATCCAGGTCACACTGATGCAATAAGTGCATTCCCATGGTCTTGGGCAGCTCTGCCCTGGTGGCTATGCAGGGTACAGCCTCACTCCCAGCTGTTTCATTGGCTGACATTGAGCATCTGCAGCTTTTCTGGGTGCACGGTGCAAGATGTTGGTGGATCTATCATTCTGGAGTCAGGAGGATGATGACTTCTTCTCACAGCTCCACTAGGCAGTGCCCAGTGGTTACACTATGAGGGGGCTCCAACCCTACATTTCCCTCTGCACTGCTGTAGCAGAGGTTCTCCATGAGGACTCTATCCCTGCAGCAAAATTCTGCCTGGACATCCAGGCATTTCCATATATCCTCTGAATTTGAGGTGGAGGCTCCCAAACCTCAATTCTTAACTTCTCTGCACCAGAGGCTTAACACTATGTGGAAGTTTCCAAGGCCTGGGGCTTGCACTCTCTTAAGTCATACGCCAAGCTGTACCTTGGCCAGTTTAGCCACAGCTTGGATGCAAGGCACCAAGTTCCAAAGCTGCATAAAGTGGCAGAGCTCTGGGCCTGGCCCATGAAAGAATTTTTTTTGGGGTGGGGGCCTCTGGGCCTGTGATGGGAGGGGCTGCTATGAAGTATTCTGACATACTCTGGAGATATTTTCCCCATTGTCTTGGCAATTAACATTTGTATTTTTATTACTAATGTAAATTTCTGCAACTGGCTTGAATTTCTCACCAGAAAATGGCGTTTTCTTTTCTATAATTTCATCAGGCTGCAAAATTTTCAAACTTTTATGCTCTGCTTCCTTTTTAAACATAAGTTCCATTTTCAAGCTGTATCTTTGTGAATACATAAAACAGAATGCTTTTAACAGCACCCAAGTCACGTCTTGAACACTTTGCTGCTAAGAAATTTCTTCCATCAGTTACTATAAATCATCTATTTCAAGTTAAAGATTCCACAGGTCTCCAGGGCAGGGGCAAAATGCCACCAGTCTTTTTGCTAAAACATAGCAAAATTCACCTTTATTTCAGTTCCCAACAAGTTCCTTGTCTCCATCTGAGACCACCTCAGCCCAGACTTCCTTGTCTATATTACTATCAGCATCTTGGTCAAAGCCATTCAACAAGTCTCTAGAAAGTTCCAAACTTTTGTATAACTTTCTGTTTTCTTCTGAGCCTTCCCAATTGTTCCAACCTCTGTTTGGTATCCAATTCCAAAGTCATTTTCACATTTTTGGATATCTTTAAAGCAGCACTACACTACCTGATGCCAATTTATTGTATTAGTTTATTCTCATACTGCTATTAAGGACTACCCAAGACTGGGTATGTTATAAAGGAAAATGGTTTAATTGACTCACAGTTGCATATGGCTTGGGTGGCCTCAGGAAACTTACAATTATGGCAGAAGGGGAAGAAAACACATCCTTCTTCACATGATGGCAGGAAGAAGTGCTAAGCAAATGGGGGAAGTGTCCCTTATGAAATCATCAGATCTCATGAGAAATCACATACTATCATGAGAAGAGCAGCATGAGGGTAACTGCCATCTATGACAAACCCACTGCCAACATCATACAAAATGGGCAAACGTTGGAAACATAACTCTTGAGAACTGGAATACAACAAGGATGCCCACCCTCACCACTCCTATTTAACATAATACTGGAAGTCCTAGTCAGAGCAATCAGTCAAGTAAAGCAAATAAAAGGCATCCAAATAAGAAGAGAGGAAGTCAAATTCTCTTTGTTTGCAGACTTTGTGATTCTATGCCTCTGACAACCTCCTAGCTGAGTGCCAAATCAGGAATGCAATCCCACTCACAATAACCACAAAAAGCATAAAATATCTAGAAATACAGCTAACCAGGGAGGTAAAAGAACTCTATAAAGAGAATTACCAAAAAATTCTAAAAACAAAACGAGAGAGGACACAAGCAATATTGACAAAAGCAAGACATTAGGAAAGGACTCCCTATTCAATAAGTAGTGCTGGGATGATTGACTAGTCATATGCAGAAGATTGAAATGGAGTTCCTTTTTTACATCATATACAGAAATCAACTCAAGATGGATTAATGTCTTAAATGTAAAACCCAACATTATCAAAACTCTTGAAGAAAACCTAGAAAATACCAATCTGGACATAGGCCCTGGAAATGATTTCACGATGAAGATGCCTAAAGCAATGATAACAAAAACAAAAATTGACAAATGGGACCTAATTTAACCAAAGAGTTTCTGTGCATTGACTGCTTACTCTGTCAGTAGTTTCTTCTGAGCAACAAAATAAGCTATCAATAGAGCAAACAGTCAACACACTGAATATATGTGCAAAGTACAAATCTGATAAAGGTGTAATATTTAGAATTTTTAATTAATTAAATAACAAGCAATAAACAATATCATTAAAAAGTGTTCAAAGGACATAAACAGATGGTTCTCAAAAGAAGACATACCTGCAGTCAACAAGCATATAAAACATGCTTACCATCACCAATCATTAGAGAAATGCAAATTCAAACCATAATGCGATATTATCTCCTACCAGTCAGAATAGTTATTATTAAAATGTCAAAAAAAAAAAAAAAACAAAACTGATGCTTACAAGGTTTCAGAGAAAAGAGAATATTTTACACTGCTTGTGGAACTGTAAATTAATTTAGCCACTATTGAGGCAGTTTGGTGATTTCTTAAAAAAATGAACTGACATTTGATCCAGCCATCTCATTGTTGATCATATACCCAAAGGAATATAAATTGTTCTACCATAGACACATGTACACATATGTTCATTGCAGCAGTATTTACAATGGTAAATACATGGAATCAACCTAAATTCCCATCAATGGTAGACTTGAAAAAGGAAATGTGGTACATATACACCATGGAATACTATGCAGTCATGAAAAAGAATGAGACATGTCCCCTGTGACAAAGTAGATGGTGCTGGAGTTTATTATCCTAAGCAAACTAACACAGAAACAGAAAAGCAAATATCACATATTCTCATTTATGGGTAAGAGCTAAACTTTTAGTACACATGGACACAAAGAAGGCAACAATAGATACCAGGATTTACTTGTGGGTGGAGGGTAGAAAGAGAGTGTAAATGAAAAAACTAACTGTTGAGTAACATGCAAAAATTTAATGATATAAAATACCTGCACATGTACCCCAACACTAAAATAAAACAAAAACAGAAACAAAAACTATAAAAATTTACTTATTTGAAGTAGCATATATACATTGTTAAGTTACTAAATCTGGCTAATTAAAATTCATGTTACTTCACATAGTTAGCTTTTCTTTCTATTTTTATTTGACAGTAATTGTACATATTTATGTGGCATTTCAATAAATGAATACAATTTGTAGTGATCAAATTAGTGCAATTTGCATATACATCACCTAGAATATTTATCATTACTTTGTGGTATGCATATTTACAATCTCTTTTCTAGCATTTAAAAATACAATAAATTATTAATCATTTAATCTACATCTTATTCCTTTGATCTAGCTGTAACTTTATACCCATTAACCAACCACTTTCTTTCTTTTATTTTATTTATTGTATATTAGGTTCTGGGATACATGTGCAGATCATACAGGACTGTTGCATAGGTACATATATGGTAAGGTGATTTGCTGTCTTCTTCCCCCTTTCACCTATATCTGGCATTTCTCCTCATGTTATCTCTCCCCAACCTCCCCACCCCCAGTGTCCCTCCCCTAGTTCCCACCAACAGACCCTAGTATGTGATGCTCCCTGTGTCCATGTGTTCTCATTGTTCAGCACCCACCTATGAGTGAGAACATGTGGTGTTTGATTTTCTGTTTTTGTACCAACCACTTTCTCTCTTCCCCTCCCCACCCCTTCCCAGCCTGTAATGACCACTGTTCTATTCTATACTTTCACATAGTTATCATTTTTGTGGTAAGGACATTTAATATATACTCTCTTAGCATTTTTTAAGAATACAATATATTGTCACTAACTGTAGTCATGATGCTATACAAGAGATAAGTTGAACTTACTTATTTTATCTAACTGTAATGTTGTATCCTTTGACCAACATCTCCTCAACCCTCCTCAGCCTCATGACAATTGCCACATCCTCTGATAACTACCCTTATTCTCTGTTTCTATAAGATCAACTTTTTTACGTTCCACATATGGGTAAGATGATGCAGTACTTGCATTTCTGTGCCTGGCTTATTTCACCTATACAATGTCATGTAGGTTTATCTATGTTGTTGCAAATGACAGAAATTCCTTTTTTATGGCTGAATAGTATTTTGCTGTGTGTATATGCCGTATTTTTTAATCAATTCAATTCATCCACTGATGGACACTTAAATTTGATTCCCTATCTTGTCTATAGAGAATAATGTAGCAATAAACATGAGAATGAAGATATCTCTTTGACATACTGGTTTTATTTTCTTTGAAAACATACCCAGTAGTGGGATTGCTGGATCATATGGTATTACTATTTTTAATTTTTTGAGGAATTACCATACTGTTTCTCATAGCGTCTGTACATAATGACTATACTTTATTTTCATCAACAGTGTACTAGGGTTCTCTTTTCTCTACATCTTCACCAACATTTGTTATTTTGTCTTTTTGGTAATAGCCATTCTCATGGGAGTGAAGTAATAACTCATCATGGTTTTGATTTCCATTTCCCGGCTGATTAGTGATATTGAGCATTTTTTCATATACCTTTTAGTCAATTGTATGCCTTCTTTTGAGAAATGTCTATTCAGATCTTTTTCAATTTTAAAATTGGGTTATTTGTTGTCTTTCTATTGAGTTGTTGAGTTCTTTGTGTAATATGGATATAAACTCCTTATCAGATGTGTAGTTTGTAAATATTTTGTGTCATTCTGCAGGCTGTCTCTTCATTTTACATATTGTTTCCTTTGCTATACAAAAGTCTTTGATGTAAAAAAAACAAACTGTAAAACAATCTTATTAAACCCCTGAATCTACCACCATCAGTTTAGTGAGTCCTTTCTTATTTAGTTCTCAGGCTATTGCTTGTCTTTCTTTGGAGGTATAACTTAATCTTTACAATTATAACCATACTTTTGGACACTTAATGGAACTAAGAGAAGTGACTATTCACTACCAAGCAGATTTTTTCTCTCTTTTCCCCAGATAAAAGATAAGACAACGGTTTGGGTGATTAAAATGTATTTTTAAAACTTCACAAATATAAAAAAAGTATCATTGCAAAACAGGCTATAGTTCTATACTAGTGCTCTGAGTTAAATTCTTGTTCTTTTAATTTGAAAATTTTTCTATAGGATTTTCTTATGTTATTTGTCATCATATCATTTTGATTATGATGATGGAATAGCTAAAAATGCAGGAGACAGTTACATTACAAGTGTGACTATTAGATAGATTATGGCTTCATTGTTGTTTCATATCTTTTCAATAATGTTAGAAATACTGGAAGTTTGTCTTGGTTGTAGTGCATGCACACGTGTGTGTGTGTGTGTGTGTGTGTGTGTATTTTAGTGTTCTTCAAGAAAATCTGATACTCTGAAATTGAGGATTTTGGCAGGATGGTGTAGTGTCAACCCCCAAAAATTCAGTTCTTAAAATTAGGCATATGGGTAAATGAACTAGGAAGACTTTAAGACATTCTTCAGTCCCCAGATCCTGTGAGACTGCTCCTGGCCTCAGAGAGACTTTGGAGCAGTAAAAAGTCACTGAGTCTATTTGAAGATAGAACTCACAGTGTTGGCCTTCCAGTAGTAGAGCTCAATTTAATGTAGTATTAAATTTAGAAGAATTGGACACTCATCTTAATTTTTACTGTCTGACAACAAGCCACCTTATTATTGCTTATTATTTCAGCTTTCTTAACTGCAAAATGGGTGATTTCTCTCAAATTTTCCAGGAAGTAGTATGAGAGGACCCTTCATCACTATGAGGCCCCCTGGGGGTAAGAAAGTGCATTTCCCACTGGGATGTTAAGTCATTTTCCTGCCCCTCTTATTTCCTCATTTTTTCAGTATGAAGGTGACACTCACCCATTCCCACTAAAGTGCTCTGAAAGACAAGCCCAAGACTAAGCTTCTTTTGAGTGCTAGTGTTTATCTCTTTGTCCAGTAATTATGTGATCTAAGAAAATAGCTTCCTATTTTATCTAGAGGGTTTGAGGTTTTGTCTATCATATTGGAGCAACAGACTCTTTAACGTTTCACATGGCTTTGATATGCAGCAGGGCTCCTCCCCACTTCTTCTTTTTTCAGTGGTTATATGGCAGGAAAAGGTGACAGTATTCACAGCAAATAAAAAGGGCTATCCTGGTTTTTGTTGTTTTCAAGAAAACAAAACAAAACAAAACAAAAAAACAGAAGAGAAGTATTTACGACCCAGGGGTTACTATGGAATAAATCTTACCAATTTATTTCTCTCATCAATTTGGACCTCACCTTCAACAAATATAGAATTGAGGAAGGTCTAACAATCTCCAGAAGAAGTGCATTCTGCTCTTTTTTTATCTGAAGAACATAGAGAATAGAGAGAGTATGTTGTTTGGGAGGAGGGCCCTCATATTCGTAAGAAAAAGAAAAGCTGGATGGCAATGTTATCTGCCATACTTTCAGTTCTCACTTACCTCTATCTTTGCCCTTTGGTGAGAAAGGGGTTGAAATTGATGAAGTATGCCTGTGCAAATGAGTTTGTGAATTTCTCTGATTAGTTATTTTGACTTAGCTAATCTGAGTTTTAAGGGCATAAACAAATTTAGAGATGACTCCAGAGATTCATGGAATAGGCTATGGATTTTATTTCAAAATTAGAAAGGGTTTTCTAAATCAAAAGCATTGTTACATGGGGAAATCCAAAGAAACAATATAGCTCAGAAATACTTGACAGTTTCTAGATGACTTAAAACTTTATTACTTTTCTTTCCTTTTTAAAAATCAATTATACAATCTGCTATATTTTTCTCTTCCTTTCTAGAGGCCCTGAGGTGATATGAGGGCTGTCTTGGGGTAACGAGGCTGTGAGTCTGAAAATATCAGCCTTGGTTTAGAGCAGTTCTGTCCAGTAGAAATATAACCTGGGCCACAAATGCAAGCCATACATGTAATTTCACATTTTATAGTAACCATTTCACACTTAAAATTAAAAAGAACTGTCATGTACTCATAATAATTTACAATTTTTAAAAATTTAAGTAAAAGGAAACTGGTGAAATCAGTTTTAAGAATATAAACACGTGCAAAATATCATTTCAATGTGTAATCAGTGAAAACTTCACAAAATATTTTACAGAGATAGTCACATATTAACGGCTTAGGAAGGGAAAGAAGGAAAGAAAAGAAAATGATAGATGGACTGTCAACTGATCTAATACAGAGGTGTGTGCTTCTCCAATTTTACAGTTTTTTCTTTCAGGTTTCTCTATTATCTTTCCTGTCTCCCATTACTTTGCTCACTTGTCCTTTCTTTTTCTCTTTACTCCTGCCCCCTTTTAATGTCATTTCTATGTCAGAAACAATGTTCGGTCTTTCAAGCTTCTGGCTTATTCTTCAAAAAGAAAAGTCTATCCCAAGCTGTACCATTTGAACAATTTCATATTTATGTAACAATCCCAGGTTCCTCATCTATAAAGCAAGGAATTTGAACTTTGAGGGAAATTACCATATGCATACTGTCTGAACATGTGCTTCTGATTAAGGTATGGAATATGTTAAAAAAAATGAGAAATTAGGGTAAATAAAAATTGAATATATTAGAAGTGCAGATTTGAGCACTTTTTCAAACAAGTTGTCTGTACAAGACGTAAGAGGCTAGAATTAGAAAAACAATTAATCTACAACTGTATGACCTGACCAAAGAAGACATAACCACTTACCATTCTATGGCTTACCGAGAAGTAGGCAGAGTAAAAAGAACATTTATCTTTCAGTATTATAATAGTTGACACTGGAGAATTAGCAGAGGACTGACATGAGAGGAGAAAGTTAATAGCAATCTTTAAGTATGTAAATAATTACCATATTATCATGAGTAAATATTGAAGTATGCTGTAGTATATTCTTTACACTCATTTACAAAGAGAAGACTCTTATTTGGCAGGGAAATTTACATGTCTATTCCTTCAGATAGAGAATTAATGGTTTCTAAACCCAGTCATACATTTGGGATAATTTTATAAAAGTACACATTTCTCAACTCCACCTCAGCCCCAGTGAATTGGAATTTCAGGTTTAAAACAAACAAACAATCAGATTAGGGGATCCCAAGATGGCTGAATAAGATGAGCTTGGTGGGGGGAGAGGAAGCCACCATTGCAGAAGCTGGCCTAATTTCCCTAAGTAAATAAAAGACACAGCAGCTCTACTGAATCTGTGGCAGCCCAGCAGTGCCTCTGCAGAGAGACAAAGGAAAGGCTGCCTCCCCAAGCAGCAACCTGAGAACAAAACTATATAAATTCAGTGAGATGGGAAGAAACCAGCACAAGGAGCATGAAACCATCAAAACCAGAATGTCTCACTCTCACCATGAGATCACAACTCCTGACCAGCAAGGGAACAAAGCAGGACAGAGAACGAATCTGATGAATTGACAGAAACAGACTTCAGAAGGTGGGCAATAACAAATTTCTTTGAGTTAAAAAAGCATGCTCTATCCCAATGCAAAGAAACTAAAAACCTTGAAAAAAGGCTAAATGAAATGCTAACTAAAATAACCAGCTTAGAGAAGAACATAAATGACTTGATGACGCTGAAAAACACAGCACAAGAACTTCATGAAGCATACACAAGTTTCAACAGCAGAATAGATCAAGCAGAAGAAAGGATATCAGAGATTGAAGATCAACTCAATGAAATAAAATGAGAAGGCAAGAAAAGAGAACAAAGAGTGAAAAGAAGTGAACAAAGCCTTCAAGAAATACAGGATTATGTGAAAATACCTAATCTAGGCCTGATCGGTTTACCGGAAAAGGATGAGGAGAATGAATCAAAGCTAAAATCAATCTTCAGGATATTAACCAGGAGAACTTCCCCAACCTAGCAAGGCAGGCTAACATTCAAATACAGGAAACACAGAGAACACCACAATGATACCTCTCTAGAAGGGCAACCCCAAGACACATAATTGTCAGGTTCACCAGTGATGAAAAGAGGGAAAAAATACTAGGGGCAGCCAGAGAGAAAGCTCGGGTCACCCGCAAAGGGAAGCACATCAGACTCACAGCAGATCTCTTGGCAGAAACCCTACAAGCCAGAAAAGAGTGGGGGTCAATATTCAACATTCTTAAAGCAAAGGACTTTCAAACCAGAATTTCATATCAAGCCAAACTAAGCTTCATAAGTGATGCAGAAAAGAAATCCTTTATGGGCAAGCAATTGCTGAAAGATTTTGTCACTACCAAACCTGCCCTACAAGAGCTCCTGAAGGAAACACTAAACACAGAAAGGAAAAACCAGTACCAGCCACTGCAAAAGAGAACCAAATGGTAAAGACCAATGATGCAATGAAGAAATTATGCCAACGAAAGGGCAAAACAACCAACCAGCAATAAAATGGCAGAGTCAAATTCACACATAGCAATATTAACATTAAATGTAAATGGACTAAATGCCCCAATCAAAAGACACAGCCTGGCAAATTGGATAATAAACTAAGAACAATTGGTATACTGTATTCAGGAGACCCAACTCATGTGCAAAGACACACACAGACTCAAAATAAAGGGGTGCAGGAAGATTTACTGAGAAAATGGAGAGCAAAAAAAAGCAGGGGTGGCAATCCCAGTCTCTGATAAAACGGACTTTAAACCAACAAAAATCAAGAGACAAAGAAGGGCATTACATAATGGTAAAAGGATCAATACAACAAGAAGAGCTAACTATTCTAAATATATGTGCACCCAATACAGGAGCACCCAGATACATAAAGCATGTCCTTAACAACCTACAAAGAGACTTAGATTCCCACACAATAATAGTGGGAGATTTTAACACTCCACTGTGAATATTAGACAGGCCAACAAGACAGAAAATCAACAAGGAAATCCAGGACTTGAATGCAGATCTGGACCAAGTGAACTTAATAGACATTTACAGAGCTCTTAATCCCAAATCCACAGAATATACATTCTTCTTAGCACCTCATCACACTTACTCTAAAATTGACAACATAACTGGAAGTCAATCACGCCTCAGCAAATGCAAAAGAACAGAAATCATAACAGTTTCTCAGACCACAGTGCAATCAAATTAGAACTCAGGATTAAGAAACTAACTAAAAACCACACAACTTCATGGAAAATGAACAACTGACTCCTGAATGCAGACTGGATAAACAATGAAATGAAGGAAGAAATAAAGATGTTCTTCAAAACCAACAAGAACAAAAACACCACACACCAGAATCTCTGGGACACTTTAAAGCAGTGTGCAGAGGGAAATTCATAGCAATAAATGCCCACATGAGGAGCAAGGAAAGGTCTAAAATCACACCCTATCATCAAAATTGAAAGAGTTATAGGGCAAGATCAAAAAAACTCAAAAGTTAGCAGAAGACAAGAAATAACTGAGATCAGAGCAGAACTGAAGGAGATAGAGACACAAAAAATCCTTCAAAAAATCAATAAATCAAGGAGCTGTTTTTTTTTTAAAAAGATCAACAAAATAGATAGAACAGTAGGCAGATTAATAGAAAAAAGAGAAGAATCAAATAGGTGCAATAAAAAAATGATAAAGGGGACATCACCACCGATTCCACAGAAATACAAACTACCATCAGAGATTACTACAAACAACTGTATGTACACAAACCAGTAAATCTGGAAGAAGTGGATAAATTCCTGGACACTTGCACTCTTCCAAGACTAAACCAGGAAGAAATTGAAACTCTGAATAGACCAATAACAAGGGCTGAAGTTGAGGCAGCAATTAATAGCCTAACAACTAAAAGAAGCCCAGGTCCAGGTCGATTTACAGCTGACTTCTACCAGATGTACATGGAGGAGCTGGTACCATTCCTTCTGAAACTATTCCAAAAAATACAAAAAGATGGAATCCTCCCCAATTCATTCTATGAGACCGACATAATGCTAATACCAAAACCAGAGAGAGACACAACTAAAAAGAAAACTTTACGCCAATATCCATGATGAACATCGATGCAAAAACCTTCAATAAAATACTGGCAAACAGAATGCAACAGCAAATCAAAAAGCTTATTCATCATGATCAAGTAGGTTTCATCCTGGGGATGCAAGACTGGTTCAACATATGCAAGTCAATAAACATAATTCACCACATAAACAGAACCAAAGACCAAAGCCACATGTTTATATCAATAGATGCAGAGAAGGCCTTCAAGAAAATTCAACAGCCCTTTATGCTAAAAACTCTCAAAAAAGTAGGTATCTATGGAATATATCACAAAATAATAAAAGCAATTTATGAGAAACCCACAGCCAATATCATACTGAATGGGCAAAAACTGTAAACTTTCCCTTTGAAATCTGGCACTAGACAAGGGTGCCCTCTCTCACCACTCCTATTCAATATAGTATTGGAAGTTCTAGCCAGAGCAATCAGGCAAGAAAAAGAAATAAAGCATATTTAATTAGGAGAAGAGGAAGCCAAATTGTCTCTATTTGCAGATGACATGATCGTAATTTAGAAGACCCCATCGTCTCAGTCCAAAATCTCCTGAAACTGATAAGCAACTTCAGCAAAGTCTCAGGATTCAAAATCAATGTGCAGAAATCACAAGCATTTCTATACACCAATAACAGACAGAGAGCCAAATCAAAAGTGAATTCCCATTTACAATTGCTACAAAGAGAATAAAATACCTAGGAATACAACTAACAAAGGATGTAAAGGACCTCTTCAAGGAGAACTACAAACCACTGCTCAGGGAAATAAGAGAGGACACAAACAGATGGAAAAACATTCCATGCTCATGGTTGGGAAGAATAAGCATCGTGAAAATGGATGTACTGCCCAAAGTAATTTATAGATTCAACATTATCCCCATCAAATTACCAATGACCTTCTTTACAGAACTGGAAAAAACCACTTCAAACATCATATGGAACCAAAAGAAAGCCCCCATAGCCAAAACAATCCTAAACAAAAAGAACAAAGCAGGAAGCATCATGCTGCCTGACTTCAAACTATGCTACAAGGTCACAGTAATTAAAACAGCATTGTACTGGTACAAAAACAGAGATATAGACCAATAGAACAGAACAGAGGCCTCAGAAGCAACACCACACATCTACAATCATCTGATCTTTGACAAACCTGAGAAAAACAAGCAATGGGGAAAGGATTCCCTGTTTAATAAATGGTGTTGGGAAAACTGGCTGGTAATGTGTAGAAAGTGGAAACTGGACCCCTTCCTGACACCTTACACTAAAATTAACTCCAGATGGATTAAAGGTCTAAGTATAAGACCTAACACCATAAAACCCCTAGAAGAAAACCTAGGAAAAACCATTCAGGGCATAGGGATAGGCAAGGACTTCATGGCTAAAACACCAAAAGCAATGGCAACAAAAGCCAAAATAGACAAATGGGATCTAATTAAACTCCAGAGCTTCTGTACAGTAAAGGAAGCATTCAATGGGGCCAACTGGCAACCAAGAGAATGGGAAAAAAATTTTGCAATCTACCCATCTGACAAAGGGCTAATAACCAGAATCTACAAAAAATTAAAACAGATTTACAAGAAAAAACAAACCCATTCAAAAGTGGGCAAAGGATATGAACAGACATTTTACAAAAGAAGACATCTATGAGGCCAAAAAACATATGAAAAAATGTTCATCATCACCAGCCATTAGAGCAATGTAAATCAAAACAACACTGAGATACCATCTCACACCAGTTAGAATGGCGATCATTAAATAATCAGGAGACAACAGATACTGGAGAGGATGTGGAGAAATATGAACGCTTTTACATTGTTGGTGGGAGTGCAAATTAGTGCAACCATTGTGGAAGACAGTGTGGCAATTCTTCAAGGACTTAGAAATAGAAATACCATTTGACCCAGCAATTCCATTACTGGGTATATACCCAAAGGATTATAAATTGTTCTATTATAAAGACACAGGCACACATATGTTCATTGTGCTACTGTTTACAATAGCAAAGACCTGGAACCATCAATGTTATACTGGATAAAGAAAATGTGACACATATACACCATGAAATACTATGCAGCCATAAAAATCGATGAGTTTGTGTCGTTCAGAGGGACATGGATAAATCTGGAAACCATCATTCTCAGCAGCGACACAAGAACAGAAAACCAAACACCGCATGTTATCACTCATAGGCAGGTTTTGAGCAATTAGAACACGTGGACACAGGGAGGGGAGCATCACAAACTGTGGTCAGTTTGGGGGTTTAGGGGAGGGACAGCAGGGGGTGGGGAGGGATAACAAGGGGGGATTGTCAATGCATTAATAAAGAAGATATGTGGAAGAAAAGAATCTATTAAATAAATGTTCTTTCATTTAAAAATTAAAAGAAAAATGAAACAAACAGCATCTTGCTATTTTTATGTCTCTGCAGTCTTCTTTTTTTTCTATAGTTTAGGATAGCTGCCAGAGAGATTGTGTGTAATTATTTCTCCTATTTCTGTACAGATGAAAGTCTGGTTCCAGAAATACAAATTAAACTGGATGTCTTGTATTTTATCTGGCAACCCTTCTGTAGCAGCCTCTGTTCTAGAAAGAAACCTCCCAAGGTTATGCTCCTTTCAATAATTCCAAGATTAATTATCATGAAGGTAAAATTCCTAGAATATGTTTCTAGAGGCAGTGTTTCCAACAACATAGTCATGCAACTTCTAGGAATAATGCTCTCAGAATCAGTGCTCTAAGAGACAAATTTCCCAGAATCAGCATTGCAAAAAAAAAAAAAAAGAAGAAGAAGAAGAAGTTCTTAAGAATAAGATTTCTTAGAAAAATTTTTGAGAATTATATACCTGAGGGAAAAGATTCCTCCAAACAAATGTAGCTATTGTGGTTATGCCTTAAATCTGGCCAAATGGTGTATTTTACCTGAAATACAAGTTCTCTGGATACAGTTCACCTGGGGAGAGATGAGAAGTTACTATTTGTTGACCTTTCTTGTCTGGGAAACTTGAATGCAGAGAATAGAGCCTTATATTTTCTTAGTAAAGGTATTTCTTACTCTTATTTTGCCCTTTCCTCTTCTCTTAATATCTAGTCAGTTTTAAAAATTGAGACAAAACTTACAGTAAAGCCTACAAATATAAAGTGTGCAGCTCAATGAAATATTTTTATAGGCATGCACTAATATAACCACCACTCGAATCAAATATAGAATGTTCTATCACCTTAGAAGGTTTCCTCACACTTCTACACAATTAATAGCTATCCCTATACATATTCACTATGAATATATATTCACATATGAATATGTATAGATAAATTTTTACCATTTATTACATATCAAAAATGGAATCAGATAGTAAATAAGCTTGATTATGGATTTATTTTGATTAGTATAATATCTATAAGATACATCCATCTTGCTGAGTGTTTCAGCCATTTATTTTTTTCTGCTGACGAGTATTATCCCATTGTATGAACGTATACATAATCCATTCAGTTTTTGATAAAAATTTTCCCATAATTTCGCTACAATAAATAAAGCTGCTATAGAAATTCTTGTGACATTTCTTGGTGGATATATGCATTTATTTCTTTTGTAAGTATATCTGGTAATGAAATTGCTAAGTCATTGTGGGAGCGTATGTTGAAATTTAGCAGATACCAAAGCAGAGTTCCAAAGATATTGTACCAATTTATGCTTCTGCTAGCAATGTTCTGGTTGTTCTATATAATTGCGAACACTTGGTACTCTCATCTTTCTAATATTCTTTATTCTTATGTGTATTCTTGTGTATATGCATATTATGTTTTTATTATAAATCTTCTTGATATCTAATATTTAATATATTTTATAAGCTATTTGACAACTTGTAGTTTCTCTTTCTAAAATGCCTATTTAAGTCATTTCCCATTTAAATTGTCTGATTTTACTTTGAAGTGTAAGAGTTCTTTATGTATTTTAATATACATCCTTTGTCGTGAATATGTATAAGGATTATGTTTTTCCAGTCTACAATATTTTTTTTCACTTTCTTAATAGTGCATTTTGAAGAAATAAATAAATTTTGATAAAGTTTAATTTATCAGTCTTTAAAAATGTTTTGCTTCTAAATATCTTATCCTCTCCAAAAATCATAAAAAAATTCCTAATTTTTGTTATGCAATCTCTATGGTTATACCTATTATATTTAAGTCTTTGAATCACTTTTTTTGTGTATGGTACAAAGTAGGAGTCGAAGTTCATTTAAAAATATAGACATCTACCTTCTTGGTAGAAACAGAAATACTAATGACAAAGCCCCATGAAACCTAATACCTCTCAATTCACAATACAGCACAATAATCAATCTGACTAGGCTATTGATAGTTAAAGAACATGGTTAGTCATTCTCCCTGGTATAACTTACTATGTTAACATTCTTATCAACTGAGTAGCATTTTCGTTCTCATACTCTTCTCTGTATTCCTTGTCTCCGGGTTGGAATAGCCCTATGTAGAATATGTAGAAGTGGCCTAGAGCCTGTTGGTCCTATCTTTTTGGTTTCTTCTTCCCAAACTTTGGTAGGTTTGTAAAGCCTAGAGGGTTCTCTACTAACATTGTTTTCAAACTTTTCTTTATTTTTGCCAGTCTTCTTTGTTTTTGTGCCTTTTCATCTTCCTTTGCCTGTCTATCTAGAATTTTCAATTGAAGTTTACGTAAATCTCTTTCTTAAAACCTGGAAATTTCAGCAGCAGCAGCTTTCCTTTTTTCTGCCTTTTCCCTTATCTTTTTTTCAAGCCTCAAAAATTTTTCCTGTTCTTTCTTCTGCTGGGTATAACTTTCTAGTAGTAATTTTACTTTAAACTGGCATTGATATTCTTTCTGATGTTTTTTCTTTTTCTCTTCCTCTTCTTTTAACTGGGAAGCAAATTTCATTGACATTTCTATACTTTTCGGTATTTTCCAAGCTGCCAATTTCTGTTTCTTTGCTCCTCTTTTTGCTTTTGATTATCTTCTTGTTTATTATGAAAAAACATAGGTGCGTTGTCTGCCTTTTCCTTTAACTTGAAAATTTCCTCCTTTCTTGCTGCTTTTTAGTTTTCCAACTCTGAATTGACTCTTTTTTTCTTTCTTCTAGAGCCAGAAGTTTTTGATACCATTTCTCATGCTGTTGAACTTCATCTTGTGTTCTTCCAGGAAGGTGTTCTAGAATTTCTTCCATAAATATTGGCTTCCCTTTATGTTTGTTTCTCACCTTTACAAAATTCTCATGATTGTAATTATCCCAGCCACCTTGTCATCCTCCTGTTTGCTGAAGGAATTTTTCAAAATCTAGTACCTCTTCTGGAAGAGTACTTGGTGTTATTTTGTGTACAGGAACTTTGCTTGAGATTGCTCTGAAAGCTTTCTCTTTCTGAATTACCCAAAGCCCATATGTCAATTTTTCTTGATATGGCACTGAATTCATCATTAGTTGTTTTCTCTTCTTTAATTAGCTGTTCGTATATCAACCTCTGCTCTTCTTTAAAAGTGTTAATTGCATTTTCAATTCCTTCCGTCATTTCTTTGAGCTTCTCAGCAAAATCAGGTGTAGGCTTCATATGTTTTAATTGATGCTGAAATTTCTTTACATTGTTATGTATTTTGGCCAATTGTTGTTATAATTTTGCTCTTTCTGTTTTCCTGCTGTTAAACAATTTATTTTCCAATTCTTCTAGCATACTATGCTCAATTCTGAAGTCACTTTTTTGGTTGTAGAAATGACTGTGTTTATCTATTTCCATGTTAATAACTTGATTTTAAAATTTTTCTGCTGTGCGTACGAATTCTGCTTTCTTATTCTGATTAACTTTCTGTTTCCAGTTTTGAAGATGAAGAGAACGAATAACGGCCATCATTCTTAGGTGGCATTTCCTGAAGATCTACGAGTAAAGACATTGTATTTCCTTAAAGAAGGAAAAAGATGGAACCTGTCCTCAGCTCACGACAGTCTTCTTTCAGGTTTATATTGATCCACAAATATTTAGTCAGTGCCTACTATGTTCCAGACACTACACAACAGGTATAGTTCTTGGTGCTGGTCCTCACTACCAAGAAAGGGTCCTAAGTCGATCTTTGGAAACACCTCTGCTTTGGACCATCCCATACTGAGTTTCTCCTTGTGTCCCCAGCGCCGGTACATTAATAGAGCTGCTACCAATTACTGGGCACCAAGTCTCTCTCCAACAAGGCACTGTGCCAGGGGTTCCCCATACATAACGTTAGTCCAAAGCTCGGGAGGTGCATGTTACTAATCCCACTTTTAAGAGAAGAAAGTGAGTTGCCGAGAGCACGTGTTCTTTTCACGTGGCTAGGAAGTGGCAGAGCCGGGTTCGCACACAGGTCTTCCTGGACTCTGAAACCTATTATTTGGCCTATTATTGATGTAAAAGTAATTTGAATAAGTTAATGTTACAAACATTATTCAATTTAAATACTCAAAACATTTGAAAGATATTTTGTTTTTATCATAGCATAGAAAAATAAATTGGAACAATCATACAATGACATTTTTAAAATCAAAATTTGGTAACTTTTATAACTTGGAGTTAAGTTAGCTTGATAACAAAAGGTAAAGTGGTTTCTGTTTAGAGTTATGAAACATTAGTACGTTTTCTAAGTTTAACAAATTGGTAGTGTGTCAGTTACGACATTTTTGTGTAATAAATATTTTGTATTTGTTTGAAGCATGCTTTGTTTTATATAGAGAATATTTATTTTTAAAATATGTCTCTCATATACCCTATTAATTGTATTATTGATATGATCTTTTTGGTTTCCTTCAGCAATTCCAAATTTTCCTTCAGCCTTTCTGGATTTCACACATTTATAAAATCTTTGTGTCTTTCAAAAAAAATAAAATAGACATCTAATCCAACACCGCTTATTGAAAAGACAAAACATTCTCCACTGTAGTGCAGAAGACATTTTTGGGTAAATAAGTTATCTATGTATCTATGGGTCAGTTTCTGGGCTCTATTCCATTACATTGATCATTTGTCTCTACTCCGTCTGTTGGTTTTCTTTGGTCTGTTTGTCTCTATTCTGTATACTGTGTCTCAAACCCAAACACACTGTTTTAATTAGTGTGGAGTAATAATAACCCTTGATATAGTGTAACTCCTCCAACATTGTTCATTTTAAGATTGTCATGGCTAATGGTTTTGCCGTATATAATTTGGAATAAGCTTGCTACTTTTAACAGCAGTAATCACATTTAAATTTTATTTGAGGTTGCATTGGATATGGAAATCAATTTGAAGAGTACTGACATAACAATACTGAGTTTCAGAATCAATACTGAGTTTCAGATACATGATGTGTATCTTCATTTATTGAAGTCTTTTTAAATTTAACTTGGCAATAATTTATAATAATAGTTTTCAGTGTAAAGAAATTATGGCTACTAGGTATTTTCTGGTTTTTATTCCTTTGTAAATGATATTTTTATGGCTATACTGAGGGATACTTGACATACAATAAACATTACATAATGTGTACAACTCATAAGCTTTGTCATATGCAAACATCCTTTAAATTATCATCATAACCAAATAAACAAATTTATAACATTTCAAAGTTCTTAATACTACTTTTGTACTCCATCTTTTCTTTCATTCCAACTTTATTCAACCACAAAACTGCTCTCTGTAATTACATATATTTGTATTTTCTAGAGCTTTTATAAATAAACCAATTTAGTACTACTTTTTTGTTTTACTTATTTTACTCTTTATAGATATTATGAGATTGTCATCGGTGCTCTCACATATATTATTAGTTTGTTTCTTTTTATGCTGAGTGGTAGAACATTGGATATACCACTATTTCTGTACCTATTGACCTGTTGATGGATGTGTTGCATTGTATTCATTTTTCAATTATTACAAATTAAAGTTCTTTGACTATTAATGCAAAGTATTAGTGCAGACATGTGCATTTTTTTCCTCTTGGGTAAATATTACTAGTCACAATATTATATTGGAAAATAATACAATATAACCAAATTGTTGCTTGGATGATAAGTGCAATTTAATTTGAAACTGTCTCTTGTAAGCCACCAAACTTTACTAATGATTGCACAATTTTACATTTTCATTAGCAGTGTATTTTTTAAATTTATATTTATTTTTAAATTTTTATTTACATTGTATTATTGCTTAATTGACATATAATAATTGTAGAAATTTATGGGATACATAGTGATGTTTTGATACTTATAATGTAGAGTAATTACATCATGGTAATTTTAGCATATCCATCACCTCAAACATTTATCATTCCTTTCATTAGGAACATCAACAACCTCCCTTAAGTTATCCAAAAATATGTAATAAATTATTGTTAACTGTAGTCATCCTACAGTGCTATAGAATATTAGAAATTATTTCTCCTGTCTAGCTGTAATTGTGTGTCCTTTAATCAATTTTCATCTTTCTTCCTTCACCTCTACCTTTCCCATTTTCTAGTAATTGCTAATCTACTCTCTACTCATATGCGATCAACTTTTTTAGCTTCCATGTGTGAGAGATACTATATAGTATTTATATTTCTGTTCCTGAATTATTTTACTGTACTCCAGGCTCATCGATGTTGTCACAAATTTCAGGATTTTTTAATTTTTATGATGAAATGGTATTCCATTGTGTATATGCACATTTTTTAATCCATTCATCTGCTGACAAACACTGAAGTTGATTCCGTATCTTATCTTGGCTACTGTGAATAATGCTGCAGTAATCATATGGTGCAGATATCTCTTAGATATACTGATTTCCACATTTTTGAATATATACCTGAGTAGTGGAATTATAAGTTTGTAAAGTAGGTTTTTTTTGTAGTTTTCTGAGGAGTCTCAATGCTGTTCTCCATAATGCTGTACTAGTTTACATTCCCACCAACAGTGTATAAGAGCTCCTTTTCCTCCAAATTCTTGCCAGCACTTATTATTTTTTGTTTCTTTTCTGCTAGTAGCCATTCCAACTGGGATAAGATAATGCCTCATTGTGGTTATTATTTGCATTTCCACGAGAATTAGTGATATTGAAAATTTTTCAAATATTTGCTGCCCATTTGCATGTCTTCCATTGAAAAGTGTCTATTTATTTTTAAGTGAACAGGGGAAAAAAAAAGAACGCACTTATGAAACTCTTCTGCCTCAAGTGGACTTGGAATTGAGAAAGGTCACTCTAGAAGATGGGTTGGAAGAGAAGGCTGAGAAGCCAGCCAAATATACAATTAAAAAAACAAAGGTTCTGACACATATAGTGTTACCCGGGTCCACAACTTTTTGAGTAAGAAACCCGATGAGGATTACAGACATTTTAGAGATTGAAGGTAGCTTTCCCAGGGCATAGCAACAACCTCTGAAGATTCCTTTCTCAGAAACATTGGCCAGGATGATTTATGATGCAGGATAACACCTGCTTTGCTGCAGTTGCAGGAGAGGAGGGCCACCTTTCTCCATAGCTGGCTGAGGTTTCTGTCTCCAAAAGTTAGAAGTAGTCAGGTTCAAAGACAAGTACTGGAGTCCTCCTAGCATGAGACGAAATGAGGCAAGGTTGAGAGGCTCCAAACGTGTCATAAGGAAGTTCTTCTTCTTGTTCACTTAAAAATAAAACACAATATAGGAAAAAATTTTAAAAGTCTATTGAGATCATTTGGCCAATTAAAAACAATTACTTTTTTTTTGGTTATTGCATTGTTTGTGTTCCTTGTATACTCTGGATATTAATCCTTTGCCAGGTGTATAGTTTGCAAATATTTTCTTCCATTCTATACATTTCATTCTGTTGGTTATTTCTTCTTTGTGCAGAAGCTTTTTAGTTTGATAGAATCCCATTTGCCTATTTTTACTTTAGTTAAGTGTGCTTTTGAGGTCTTAGTCATAAAATCTTCACAGGCTAATGTCCTGAAGTGTTTCCCCTATGTTTTCTTCTCATAGATTTACAGTTTTGGGTCTTACATTTAAATCTTTACTTCATGTTGAGTTGACATTAATATAGGGAGAGACATGGAGGTCTAGTTTAATTCTTTTTCATGTGACTATCCAGTTTTCTTAGATCATTTATTGTAGAGATTAAACATTTCCCAATAAATGTTCTTGATGTCTTTGCCTAAAATCACGTGGCTGTAAATATATGGATTTATTTCTGGGTTGTCTATTCTGTACCACTGGTCTGTGTGTCTGTTTTTATGCAAGTACCATGATGTTTTGATTACTATAGCTTTGTGATTTATTTTGAAACCTGGAAGTGTGATGCCCCAAACTGTGATGTTATTGTTCAGGGTTGCTTTGGCTATTCAGGGTCTTTTGTGGTTCCGTATAAATTTCAGGATTTTTTTTTCTATTTCTGTAGTAAAGGTCATTGATATTTTGATATGGATTTCATTAAATCTGTAGATTATTTTGGATTATATGGCCATTTTAACAATACTAATTCTTCCAGTCCATGTAAAATTTTATCTTAATTGACAAATAATAACTGTATATATTTACAGGCTGCAATGTCATGTTTTTATGAATTTTTTTACACTGTGAAAATTTAGTCAAGCTAATTAACCAATACAAATGTACCATTTTCATGGCAAAACATTTAAAATCTACATTTTAAGCAATTTTGAAATACACTGTTGCATTATTTATTATATTTATTGTTCCTTGCAATAGATCACTAAAGCTTACTCCTCCTGTCTAACTAAAATTGTGTATGCTTTGACCCATATCTTTCCTTTCCCCATCCTCCTTCAGCCTCTGGTAATCACTATTCTAGTCTCTACATCTATGAATTAAACTTCTTTAGATTCCATATAAAAGTGTGATTATGCACCATTTGTGTTTTGTGTTGGCTTACATCACTTAGTATAATAGCCATTCCAAGTTTATCCATATTGCCACAAATGACAGAATTTCCATCTTTATAAAGGCTGAAGAGTATTTCATTGTGTATATATACACCACATTTTCTTCACCTATTTATCTGTTGATGAGCACCTTAGTTGTTTTTATATATTAGCTCATGTGAATATTGCTGTAATAAACAGGGAAGTGCAGGTATCTTTTCAGCATATTGATTTTGATTTCTTTGGAAATATACTTAGAATTGGGATTGCTGGATCATATGGTCATTCTATTTTTAGTCTCCTGAGGAACTTTTATATATTTCATAACAGTGGCTTTATTACCACCAACAATGCACAAGATTTCTCTTTTCTCCACAACCTTCACAACACTTGTTATCTTCTGTCTTTTTGATAATAGGCATTCTAACAGATGTGAAATAGTATTTCATTGGGATTTTGATTTTCTGCATTCTAATAAGCAAATACCACATGTTCTCACTTATATGTGGGAGCTTATCATTGAGAACACATAAACACAAAGGAAGGAACAATAAACGTGGGGACTACTTGCAGGTGGAGGGTGTGAAAGAAATGAGCTTAGATATTTATTTATGATGTACTATGCTCATTATCTGAGTGATAAAATAATCTGTACACCAAACCCTTGTGACATGCAGTTTAACCATGTAACAAACCTACACATGTACCCCACTCAATCTAAAATAAAAATTGAAAAGAAAATTAAGTACATGTATTTCACCCAAACAAAATAAATTTTAAAAGTGTACAACTTGATCAGTTTTTATTTATGTATATACCACTGACATCACAACCACAATCAAGATAGGGCTTTTATTTATATTTACAGTAATTGCTTTCCTTTTCATTACAAATTCTTCCCAGATTCTAATAAAGACACAATTCTCAAATAATTTTTAAATGTATTACAGAGCTGACTGCTGCTGCAGGCTCTGAAAGCCAAAAAACTTAGCTGCAGCAAACCCTGTTCAAGGAATCTGTGCTAAGGCATGCCTAACCCTGCCCCCACCTGATAATCTTTCTCTACTGGAGCTGGTAGCCAAAGACAAAGGACATAATCTATTGGGAGCTCTATAGTCTCGCCCACCACCTGACCCTAGGGCAAGCTTGTATATTCCCTATACAACCTCAGCTGATGCTCTCTAGAAAGTGCCACCTCCTGGCTGGAGGCCAACCAACAAGAAACGAATATAATAAAAAAACACAACCAAGGCCCCTCACAGAGTCAAATTTACTCCCCTGCTGCCTCCACTGGAGCAGATGCTGGTATCCATGGCTAAGAGACCTGAAGATGGGTCACATCACAGGACACTGTGCAGATGCTCCTCAGTACCAGCCCAGAGCCTGGTAGCTGCACTAGGTGGCCACATCCAGAAGAGAAATAACAATCACCACAGTTCAGTTCTCAGGAAACCACATCCCTGAGCACCCAAATCCAGGGAGCACCCTATAGGATAAAAAGATATGAACAGCAGTTCTCGAGATTCATATCTTCCCTCTGACATAGTCTACCCAAATGAGAAGAAACCAGAAAAGCAATTCTGGTAATATGACAAAACAAGGTTCTTTAACAGCCCCAAAAGATCACACTAGTTCACCAGTAATGGATTCAAACTAAGAAGAAATCTCTGAATTGCCAGAAAAAGGAATCAGAAAATACATTATTAAGCTACACAAGGAAGCACCAAAAGAAAGGTGATGTCCAGCTTAATGAAATTTTAAAAAGATACAAGATATGAAGGGAAATGTCTTCAGTAAAACAGATAGCATAAATTTAAAAAATCACAATATCTGGAAATGAAGGACACACTTAGGGAAATAAAAAATACACTGCAAAGTCTCAGCAACAAAATCGAAGAAAGAACTTCAGAGTGCAAAGACAAGGCTTTTGAATTAATGCAATCCAACAAAGACAAAGAAAAAAGATTTTTTAACAAAATAAACAAAGTCTTCAAGAAGCCTGGGATTATGCTAAATGACCAAACCTAAGAATAATCAGTGTTCCTGAGTAAGAAGAGAAATCTGAAAGTTTGAAAAACATATTTGGGGGAATAACTGAGAAAGTTGTATAGACTTGTTAAAGATCTAGGCATCCAAATGCAAAAAGCCCACAGAACACTTGGGAAATTTATTGCAAAAAGATCATCACCTAGGCACCTAGTCATCATGTTATCTAAAGCTACTATGAAGGAAAGAATCTTAAGAGATGTGAGACAAAAGCATCAGATAAGCTATAAAGGAAAACCTATCAGATTAACAACAGATTTCTAAGCCAAAACCCTAAGGCAAGACGGGATTAGGGCCCTATCTTTAGCTTCCTTAAATAAAACAATTATCAGCAAAAAATTCTGTATCCAGTGAAACTAGCTTTATAAATGAAGGAAAGATACAGCCTTTTTCAGACAAATGCTGAGAGAATTCACCACTAGAAAGGCAGCACTACAAGAACTGCTCAAAGGAGCTGTAAATCTTAAAACAAATCTGTAAAATAAACCAAAATAGAACCTCCTTAAAGTACAAATATCTCAAGACCTATAAAACAATAGCACAATTACAAAAACAAGATATTTAGGCAATAACTACCATAATGAATAGAATACTACCTCACATCTCAATACCACTGTAAATGGCCTAATACTAATGTAAATGACCTAAATGCTCCCCTTAAAAGATACAGAATGGTAAAATAGATAAGAATTCACCAACCAAGTATTTTCTGTCTTCAAGAGACTCACCTAACACATAAAGACTCACATAAACTTGAGGTAAAAGGGTGGAAAACATACTTCATTCAAATAGACAACAAAAGTGATTAGGAGTAGCTATTTTTATATCAGACAAAACAAACTTTAAAGCAACAGCAGTTAAAAAAACAAAGAGAGACATTACATAATAATAAAAGCATTTGTCCAAAAAGAAAAAGTCACAATTCTAAACATATATGCACATAACACTGGAGTTCTCAAATTCATAAACAAATTAATATTAGAACTAAGCAATGAGATAGATGGTAAGGCAATAATAATAGGAATATTCAATACCTCCTTTGTTAGTTGTATTCCTAGGTATTTTATTCTCTTTGCAGCAATTGTGAATGAAAATTTGTTCTTGATTTGGCTCTCTGTTTGTATGTTATTGGTGTATAGGAATGTTTGTGATTTCTGCACATTGATTTTGTATCCTGAGACTTTGCTGAAGTTGCTTATCAGCTTAAGGAGAATCTGGGCTGAGATGGTGGGGTCTTCTAAATATACAATTATGTCGTCTGGAAATAGAGACAATTTGACTTCCTCCTTTCCTAATTGAATACCCTTTATTTCTTTTTCTTGCCTGATTGCTCTGGCTAAAACTTCCAATACTATATTGAATAGGAGTGGTGAGAGAGGGCATCCTTGTCTAGTGCCAGATTTCAAAGGGAATGCTTCCAATTTTTGCCCATTCAGTATGATACTGGCAGTGGATTTTTTATAAATAGCTTTTATTATTTGAGATACGTTCCATTGATACCTAGTTTATTGAGAGTTTTTAGCATAAAGGGCTGTTGAATTTTGTCAAAGGCCTTCTCTGCATCTATTGAGACAGTCATGTGGTTTTCGTCTTTGGTTCTATTTATTTGGTGGATTACATTTATGGACTTGTGTTATGTTTAACTTGTCTATCATTCCCTGGATGAAGCCTACTTGATCATGATGGATAAGCTTTTTGATGTGCTGTTGCAATCGGTTTGCCAGTATTTTATTGAAGATTTTTGCATCTATGTTTATCATGGAGATTGGCCTGAAATTTTCTTTTTTTGTTGAGTCTCTGCCGGGTTTTGGTATCAGGATGATGTTGGTCTCATGAAATGAGTTGGGGAGGATTCTGTCTTTTGTATTGTTTGGAATAGTTTGAGAAGGGATGATACCAGCTCCTCTTTGTACGTCTGGTGGAATACAGCGGTAAACCTCTCTGGACCTGGACTTTTTTTGGTTGGTAGGCTATTAATTGCTTCCTCAACTTCAGCCCTTGTTATTGGTCTATTCAAGGTTTCAACTTCTTCGTCGTTAGGCTTGGGAGGATGCAAGTGCCCAGGATTTTATGCATTTCTTCCAGGTTTACTGGTTTATGTGCATAGAGTTGTTTGTAGTAATCTCTGATGGTAGTTTGTATTTCTGTGGGATTGGTGGTGATATCCCCTTTATCCTTTTTTATTGCATCATTTGACTCTTCTCTCTTTTCTTTTTTATTAATCTGGCTAACAGTCTGTGTATTTTTTTTTTATTTTTTCAAAAAACCAGCTCCTGGATTTATTGATTTTTTGAAGTGTTATTTGTGTCTCTATCTCCTTCATTTCCGCTCTTACCTTAGTTATTTATTGTCTTCTGCTAGCTTTTGAGGTTTTCTTTCTTTCTTTCTTTTTTTTTTTAATCTTGCTCCTCTAGCTCTTTCAGCTTTGATGATAGGGTTCAATTTTAGCTCTTTCCTTGCTTCCCATGTGGGCATTTATTGCTATAAATTTCCCTCTACACACTGCTTGAAAAGTGTCCCAGAGATTCTGGTATGTTGTGTCCTCATTCTCGTTGGTTTCAAAGAACATCTTTATTTCTGCCTTCATTTCATTTTTTATCCAGTCGACATTCAGGAGCCTTTTGTTCAGTATCCATGAAGCTGTGCAGTTTTGAGTTAGTTTCTTGATCCTGAGATCTAATTTGTTTGTACTGTGGTCTGAGAGACAGTTACGATTTCCATTCTTTTGCATTTGCTGAGGAGTGATTTACATCCAATTATGTGATCAATTTTAGAGTAAGTATGATGTGGTGCTGAGAATGTATATTCTGTGGCTTTGGGGTGGAGAGTTCTGTAGATGTCTTTTAGGTCTGCTTGTTCCAGTCCTGTGTTCAAGTGCTGGATATCCTTGTTAATTTTCTGTCTCATTGATCTGTCTAATATTAACAGTGGAATGTTAAGGTCTCCCACTATTATTGTGTGGGAGTCTAAGTCTCTTTGTAGGTCATCAAGAACTTGCTTTATGTATCTGGGTGCTCCTGTATTGGGTGCATATATATGTAGAATAGTTAGCTCTCCTTGTCGTATTGGTCCTTTCATCATTGTAATGCCCTTCTTTATCTCTTTTGATCTTTGTTGGTTTAAAGTCCATTTTATCAGAGACTAGAATTGCAACCCCTGCCTTTTTTTTTTCTCTCCATTTGCTTGGTAGATATTCTTCCATCCCTCTATTTCAAATCTATGTGTGTCTTTGTACATGAGTTGGGTCTCCTCAATACAGCACACCAATGAGTTTGCCAGTCTGTGTCTTTTGATTGGGGCATTTAGGCCATTTACATTTAATGTTAATATTGTTATGTGTGAATTTGATCCTGCCATTTTGTTACTGGTTATTTGTTTTGCCCATTGTTTGACACAGTTTCCTCATTGCATCATTGGTCTTTACCATTTGGTTCATTTTTGCAGTAGCTGGTACTGGATGTATTTTTCTGTTTAGTGCTTCCTTCCAGAGCTCTTGCAAGGCAGGTCTGATAGTGATGAAATCGCTCAGTAATTGCTTGTCCATAAAGGATTTTATTTCTCCTTCATGTATGAAGCTTAGTTTGGCTGGATATGAGATTCTGGGTTGAAAGTTCTTTTCTTTAAGGATGTTGAATATTGGCCCTCACTCTCTTCTGGCTTGTAGGGTTTCTGTCAAGAGATCCACTGTGAGTCTGATGGGCTTCCCTTTGTGGGTGACCCGATCTTTCTCTCTGGCTGCCCTTACCATTTTTTCCTTCATTTGAACCCTGGTGAATCTGACTATTATGTGCCTTGGGGTTGCTCTTCTTGAGGAGTATCTCTATGTTGTTCTTTGCATTTCCTGTATTTGAATGTTGGCCTCCTTTGCTAGGTTGGGGAAGTTCTCCTGGATAATATCCTGAAGAGTGTTTTCCAGCTTGGATTCATTTTCCCTGCCCTCTTCAGGTACACCAATCAAGCATAGATTAGGCCTTTTCGCATAATCCCATATTTCTTGGAGGCTTTGTTCATTTCTTTTCACTCTCTGTTCTCTTTTCTTGCCTTCTCTTTTTATTTTGTTGAGTTGATCTTCAATCTCTGATATCCTTTCTTCTTTGGTTCATTCAGCTATTGAAACTTGTGTATGCTTCACAAAGTTCTAGTGCTGTGTTTTTCAGCTCCATCAAGTAGTTTATGTCCTTCTCTAGGCTGGTTATTCTAGTTAGCATTACTCTCTTTCCCCTGTGATATTACAAACCATATCACAGAGGGGATAGCCCCCAGCCATATGGGGAGTAACAGCACCCTCTTTCTCCATTGCATATCATAAACCATATCACAGGAAGGTGTATACCCCACCGTGATATGAGAGAAATACACTATCCTGGGATATTTTTCATAATATTCATGGTAATAAAGACAATACTACTCCCAACATTACAGGGGGTGTATATCCCCTGTGATATTGTTTGTATTATCTAGGGGGGAAAGGATGATATTACTCCCAATATCGCTAAGGGTGTACCTTCTTCTCTAATATTGTTCATAATATCTGGGGGTGAGAAGATGACATTACTTCCATTATTGTAAGGGGTGTAAACCCCCTGTGATATTGTTCATAACATCCAAAGGGTGAGAGGATGATATTACTCTCAATATCGCAGAGGGTGTACACTCGCTTTTGACATTGTTTGTAATATCCAGGGAAAGAAAAGATGATACTACTCCCAATACTGCAGAAGGTGTACACCTTCTGTGGCGTTGTTTGTAATAACCAAGGGGAGAAAATGATATTACTCCCAATATCTCAGGGGGTGTACACATCCCTGTGATATTATTTGAAATATCCAGCATGAAAGAAGATGATATTATCTCTAATATCATAAGGGGTGTATACCTTGTGATATAGCTTGTAATATCTAGGAAGGGGGATGATATTACTGTCAATATTGCAGGGCGTGTACACCACACTGTGATATTGTTCATAATATCCAAAGTAGGAAAGGATGATATTACTCCCAATATTGAAGGGGTTGTAAATTCTCCTGTAATATTGTTTGTAATGTCCAGCAAGGGAGAGGATAATATTACTCCCAATATTACAGGGGGTTTATTCACCCCTCTGTGATACTGTTTGTAATATCCAAAAAAGAAGATATTACTCCCAATATTGTAAACACGTTGTGTGTACACCCCCCCGTGATATTGTTTGTAATATTTAGCAGAACAGAGGAGATGTTACTCCCATATCAGAGGGGCTGTGCACACAACTGTGATATGATTCATAATTTCCAGGAAAGGAGAGGATAATACTACTCCCAATATCATAGGGGATAATATTGGGAATACTATATGGGTGATACTGGAAGTGATATTGAGATAATGCTCCCCCCAATATTGCAGGGGGTGATATTGTCCATAATATCCAGGAAAAGAGAAGATGATGTTACTTCCAATATCTCAGGAAGAGAACACACCCCAGTGATATCGTTTGTAATATCCATAGGGGCAGAGGATATTACTCCCAATATCACAGAAAGTGTACACCCTCCTGTGATATTGTTTGTAATATCCAGGCGGAAACAAATGATATTACTCCTAATATCGCAGGGGGTGTACACATCCCTTTGATATTGTTGGTAATATCCAGCGTGGCAGAGAATAATATTACTCCTAATACCACAAGGAGTGTACACGCCCCTGTGATATTGTTCTTAATAGGCAGGGAAAGAGGATGATATTACTCTCAATATAGGAGAAGGTGTGAATACTCCTGTGATATTGTTTATAATATTTAGGGGGTGGAGGGGATAATATTAATTTCAATATCACAGGGGGTGTATATTCCCCAGTGAAATTGTTCATAATATCTGTGGCGGGGAGAAGATGATATTACTCCCAACATCGCAGGAGGTGAAATACTCACAATATCACAGGGCATGTACACACCTTCAGTGACATTGTTCCTTATATCCGGTGGAGAGGATATTACTTTCAATATTGCAGGGAGTGTACACCCATCCTGTGATATTGTTTCTAATATTCAAGCAGAAGATGATAATATTACTCCCAATATTGCAGGGGCTGTACACAACTTCTGTAATATTGTTCCTAATATTCAGGGGGAGAGATACTGCCAATCTCGCAGGAGGTGTACAAACCCTTTTGTGATATTGTTCTGATATCCAGCAAAAAAAGAAGATGAAATTACACCCAATATCATATGGGGTGTACACTCCCTAGGATCTTATTCCTAATATCCAGGAGGGGAAAGAATGATACTACTCTCTATATCACAGGGGGCTTACACCCCTGCTGTAATATTGTTTCTAATATTCAGAGAGTAGAGTATGATGTTTTTCCCAATATCACATGCGGTGAACACGCTCCCTGTGATCTTACTTTTAATATTCATGGGGAAGAGGGTGATATCACTCCCAATATCGAAGGGGGTGTACCCTCACCCCTGTGATATTGTTTCTAACATCCACGGAGGGAGAGAACATTATTAATCTCAATACCACAGGGGGTGTACACCTTTCTGTGATATTGTTCCTAGTATCCAGGAGGGGAGAGGATACTATCACTCTAAAATCACTATTGCAGAAAGTATACACTCCTCCTGTGATATTGTTCCTAATATCCACGCTTTGGGGGAGAGGATGATATTACTTTCAAATCTCAGGAAGTGTACATTCCTCCTGTGATATTGTTTTTATTATCCAGAGGGGAAGAAGATAATAGTACTGTCAATATCGCATGGGGTTTACACTTCCCTGTGATATTGTTCCTAATATTCAGGGGAGGTGAAGATGATATTACTCCCAATACCGGTGGAAGTGTACACTTTACATGTGTATTGTTCCTAATATCCATAGGGGGCAAGGATGATATTGTTCCCAATATTGAAGGGGGTGTACACCCACCCTGTTGTTTTCTTCCTAATATGCAGAGGGGGAGAGGATATTACACCCAATATCGCAGAAGGTCTACACGCCTCCATGATATTGTTTCTAATACCCAAGAAGGGAGGATAATATTACTCCAAATATTGCAGGTGGTGTACACCCCCTTTGTGATGTTGTTCCTAATATCCGAGAGGGGGAGAGAATGATATTACTCCAATATCAAAAAAGGTGTACAATCCCTATTTGATATTGGTCCTAATATCCAGGCTGGAGGAGGATAATTTTGCTCCCAATATAGCAGGAGATGGACACTATTTCTGTGATATTGTTTCTTTTTATTTTTTGAGATGGAGTTTCACTCTTGCTACCCAGGCTGGAGTGCAACGGTTCAATCTCGGCTCACCGCAACCTCTGCCTCCTGGGTTCAAGCAATTCTCCTGCCTCAGCCTCCCGAGTAGCTGTGACTACAGGCACGCACCACCATGCCCAGCTAATTTTTGTATTTTTAGTAGAGACGTGTTTCACCATGTTGACCAGGATGGTCTCGATCTCTTGACCTCGTGATCCACCTGCCTCAGCCTCCCAAAGTGCTGGGATTATATGTGATATTGTTTCTAATACCCAGGGGGTATAGGATAATATTAACACCAATATCGTGAAGGTGTACACCCCCCCCGTGATATTGTTTCTAATATCCAAAAAAGAGAAGCTGATATTACTCCGTATATGGCAGGGAGTGTAAACCACCCCTATAATATTGTTTCCAGTATCCAGGAAAGTAAATGATGATATTACTCCCAATATCACAGGGACTATACACACCCCCTGGAATATTGTTTTTAATATCCAGGGGGAGAGAAGACAATATTACTCCCAATATCACAGGAAGTGTACACCCCCTCTGTGACATGGTTTTTAATATCTACAGAGGGAAAAGCTGGTATTACACCCAATAGGGCAGGAAGTGTAAATCACCCCTGTAATATTGTTCCCAATAACCAGAAAAGGAGAGGATGATATTACTCCTAATATTGCAGGGGGTGTACACCCCTTATTTGATATTGTTTCTAATATCCAGGGGGTAGAGTGTGATACTACTGTCAATATCACAAAGGGTGCACACCCTCCCTGTAATATTGTTTCTCATGTCCATGGTAGGAAAGAATGATATTACCCTTAATATCACACTGGGATTACATCCACCCTGTGATATTGTTTCTAATATCCAGGTGGGGAGAATATAATATTATTCCCAATTTTACAGGGGGTGTATACCCACCCTGTGTTATTGTTTCTAATATCCAGAATGGAGAGGATGATATTAATCCCAGTATCACAGCGGGTGTACACCCCTCTGTGATATTTTTTCTAATATACAGAGAGGAAAGAATTATTCCCAATAATATTGTAGAAGGTGTACACCACCCCTATGATATTGTTCCTAATATGCAGGAGGGAGGGGATGATGCTACTCTCAATATCGCAGGTGGTGTACATTCATTCTGTGATTTTGTTCCTAATATCCAGAGAGGAAGGGGATGATATTACTCCCAATATTGCAACGTGTGTAGACACACCCGTGATATTGTCCTTAAACATGTAGGAGGGGAGAAGATGATATTACTTCCAATACTGCAGGGGGTGTACCCACACCCTGTGATATTGTTTCAAATATTCGGGGGGGTGGACGGAGAGGATAATATTAAACACAATATTGTATGGGCTGCATTTCCCCATGTGATCTTATTTTTAATATCCAGGGGAAGGAGAGGATGATATTACTCTCAATATTGCAGGATATTTACACCCCCACTGTAATATTGTTCCTAGTATTAAGAGTGTAGGGTATGATCTTCCCAATATCACAGGGATCACATTTCTGTGATACTGTTTCTAATATCCAGGAGAGGAGAGGCTAATATCACTCCTAATAATATTGCAGAAGGTATACACTCCTCTTGTGATATATTGTTTCTAATATCCAGGTTGTGGAGAGGATGATATTACTTTTAATATTGCAGGGGATTTGCATCCCTCCTGTGATACTCTTTTTAATATTCAGAGAGGAAGAGGATATTACTGTCAATATCACATGGGATGTACATTCCGCCTGTGATACTGTTCTTAATATCTAGGGGAGAAAGAAGATGGTATTACTCCTAATATTGCAGAGGGTGTACACCCCCCATGGGATATTGTTTCTAATATCCAGGGGGGAAGAGGATAATATTACCTCCAATATCGCAGGGGGTGTACACCCCCGCTGTAAAATTCTTTCTAATATCCAAGGGGGGAAAGTATGATATTACTTCCAATATTGCAGGGTGATGTACACACCTGCTGTGATACTGTTCTTAATATTCAGGGGGAGGAGAGAATGATGTTACTTCCAATATCGCAGAGGGTGTACACCCACCCTGTGATATTGTTCTTAATATCCAGGGGGACAGAAGATGATATTGCACACAATATTGCTTGGGGTGTACCCCCTGTGATATTGTTCCTAATATCCAAGGGGGAAGAGGATGATATTACTCCCAATGTCACAGGGGATGCACACCCCTGCTATAATATTGTTCCTAATATTCAGCGAGTAGAGTGTGATATTATTCCCAATATCGCAAGGGGTGTACATTCCCCCGTGTTGTTCTTAATATCGAGTAGGGAAGAGGATAATATTACAACCAATATTGCAGAAGATGTACATCCCCCAGTGATATTGTTTCTAATGTCCAGGGGGGAGAGGATGATATCACTCCCAATATCATAGAAGGTGTACACCACCGCTATGATATTGTTCTTAATATTCATGAAGGCAGAGGATGATATTACTACCAATATCACAGGGAGTGTGCACATTCCCTGTGATATTGTTCCTAATATCCAGGGGAAAAGAGTATTATATTACACCTAAGATCACAGGGGATGTTTGCCC
>NW_016108102.1:243606-252500 GCF_001604975.1 Cebus imitator | reverse complement strand
GGAGAAGCGCGGCTCCGGGGCGCCGACAAAGCAGCCGCGCGGGGCAAAGCAGCGGCGCGGGGCTAAGCAGCGGCGCTGGCCGGCGCTGGCCGAAACAGCCGCGCTGGCGACCGTGGAGCACCTCTGCCCGGGAATTTCCTAGTCTGTGGGCAATAAAAACGCGGGGTCCACTCACCCTCTGCGCTTTCACTGGGAGCTGCGATCCTGAGCTGTTCCTAAACGGCCATCTTGGATCCGGACCGATATTGTTTTTAATATCCAGGGTGAGATATTATTATATTACTCCCAATATCCCTGGGGGTGTTCACCCCTGTAATATTGTTCTTAATGTCCAAGGAAAGAAAGGATGATATTACTCCCAATATTGCAAGGAGTGTACACCTCCTTTGTGATATTGTTTCTAATATCCAGGTGGGGAGAGGATAATATTGCTCCTAATATGGCAGGGAATGTACACCCCAGCTTTCATATTGTTCTTAATATCTAGCGGGGAGAGGATAATATTACTTTTAATATCGAAGTGATGTACACATCCCCTTAGTTTTTCACAATTTCCAGGGAGGGAGATGGTGCTCTTACTCTCAATATGGCAGAGGATGTACACCACTTCTGTGATATGGTCCCTAATATCCATGCGGGGAGAGGATGATATTACTTCCCATATCGTAGGTGGTGTACACACCCCCGTGATATTGTTTCTAATATCGGGGGGGGAAGGATAACATTACTGCATATTTCGCAGGGGGTGTACACCTCCCCCATGATATTGTTCCTAATATCTCGGGGAGGAGAGAATAATATTATTCTAAACATTGCAGAAGTGTACACACCCCTTGTAATACTGCTTTTAATATCCAGGGGAAGAGAGGATAATATTGCTCCCAACATCACAGGGGGTGTACACCACCATGTGATACTGTTTCTAATATTTAGGGAGTCGAGTATAATATTACTCTGAATATCACAGGGGGTGTACATTCCTCTCTGATAATGTTCATAATTTTGGGGGGGGAATTAGTGTACACCTCCCGTGACATGGTTCATAATATCTAGTGGGGAAGGGAGTAATATTACTCCTAATATCAAGTGGGTTGTACACCCCCATGTGATTCAGTTTATAATATCCTGGGGGTGAAGAGTGATATTACTTCCCATATAGCCAGAGGTGTGATATGGTTTGTAACATCTAGGGGGAAAGAGGGTGATATTACCTCCTATCACGGGGATTGTGCAAGCCCCTGTGATATGGTTCATAATATACAGGGTGGGGGGAGGCTAATGTTACTCTTCATATTGAGGGGGCTGTACGACCCCCTGTGATTTGGTTTGTAGTATGGGGGAAAGAGGGTTATATTACCCCTCATACTGTGGGGAGTTTGACATGGTTAACAGTATCCGGGTAGGGCAGAGGGTTATATTACTCCCCTTATCGCAGGGAGTGTACACATTCCGGTGATATGGTTCACAATATCCAGGGGGAGAGAGGGTAATATTACTCCCCATATGAAGAGGGTGTACACCCCTCTGTAATATAGGTTATAATATCCAGAAGGGTAGAGGGTGATATTATAACCTATAGCACAGAGGATGTACACCCCCTGTGACATGGTTTGCAATATTCATAGGGGTCGAAGGTGTTGTCACTCCCCATATTGCAAGGTGTTTACACCCCCTTTTATATGGGTCCTAATATGCAGCAGGAGAGATGGGGATATTACTCCCCATATTGCTGGGGGTGTGATATGGTTTGTAATATTTAGAGGAAGAGAGGCTGATATTACAACCCAAATGGCAAAAGGTGTACACCCCCCTGTGATATGGTTCATAATATTCGGGGGGGGGAAGATGATATTACTCCCCATATCACTGGGTGTGTACACAACCCTGTGATATGGTTCACAATATCCAGAGGGGAGAGGGTGCTATTACTTCCCATATCACAGGTGGTATACACCTCCCTGTAATATGGTTCCTAATATTCAGAATGGGAGAAAACCATATCACTCCCCATATCACAAGGGGTGTGACATGATTCACAATGTCCAGGGGGTGAGATGGTGATATTACTTCTCATGTTGTGGGGGGTGTACACCCCCCTGTGATATGATTTGTAGTATCCCAAGGGGCAGAAGGTGATATTATTCCCTATAAAATGGGTGGCATACACCCTTCTGTGATATGGTTTGTAAAACCCTGGTGGGAAGAGAATGATATTACTACCCATATCACTGGGGGCATACACTTTCCTGTGATATGGTTTGTAATAGGTTGGGGGGAGTGGGTGATATTTCTTTTTATATTACAGAGGGCATACATCTCCCTGTGATATGGTTCATAATATTCGTGAGGAGAGAGGATGATATTACTCCCCATATCGTGGGGGGCATACACTTCCCTGTGATATGAGTCATAATATACTGTTGCAAAGAGGGTGATATTACCCCCCATATCGTGGGGCACATACACTCCCTGTGATATGGTTTGTAATATTGGGGGGTGCGGGAGAGGGTACTATTACTTCCCATATTTCGTAGGGCATACACCCCCTGTAAAATGATTAGTAACATCCAGGGAGGAGAGAATGATATTACTCCCCATATCGTGGAGGGGAATACACCCCTTTGTGATATGGTTCTAAATATTCAGGAGGGGAGAGGGTGATACTACTCCCCATATTGCAGGGGGTGTTACCTCCCTGTGATATGGTTTGTAATATGCAGGGGAGGAGAGGGTGATATTACTCCCCATATCACAGGGGGCATACACCCCCCTCTGTGGTATGGTTCATGAGGAAAGGGCTTAGTTTCTGTTTTCTGCATATGGCCAGCCAATTTTCCCAGCATCATTTATTAAATAAGGAATGTTTCCCCCTTGCTTGCTTTACTCAGGTTTGTCAATGATCAAATGATTGTAGATGTGTGGTGTTATTTCTGAGGTCTCTGTTTTGTTCTATAGGACTGTATATCTGTTTCAGTATCAGTACCATGCTATTTTGGTTACCATAGCACTGTAGTATAGTTTGAAGTCAGGTGGTGTGATGCCTCCAGCTTTGTTCTTTTCATTTACAATTGTCTTGACTACATGAGCTCTTCTTTTATTCCATATAAAATTTAAAGTAGTTTTTTTCTAACTGCGAAGAAAGTCAATGGTAGCTTAATGGGACTAGCATTTAATCTATAAATTACATAGGGAAGTATGGCCATTTTCACAATATAGAGTCTTTCTATCCATGAGCATAGAATTTTATTCCATTTTTTGTGTCCTCTCTTATTTCCTTGAGCAGTGGTTTGTAGTTTTGTTTAAAGAGGTACTTCACGCCCCTTGTAAGTTGTATTCCAAATTATTTTCTTCTCTTTGTTGCAATTTTGAATGGGAATTGACTCATGATTTGGCTCTCTACTTGCCTATTATTGGTGTATGGAAATGCTTGTGCATTTTGCACATTGATTTTGTATCCTGAGCCTTTCCTCAATTTACTTATCAGCTTAAGGAATTTTTAGACTGAGACAATGGGATTCTCTAAATATGCAATTATATCATCTGTAAACAGTGACAATTTGACTTCCTGTCTTCCTATTTGAATACCCTTTATTTCTTCCTCTTGCCTGATTGCCCTGGCCACAACTTCCCATACTATGTTGAATAGAAGTGGTGAGAGAGGGCATCCTTATCTTTGTGCTGCTTTTCAAAAGAAATGCTTCCAGCTTATGGGCATTAATTATATGGCCAATATAATATTGGCTTTGGATTTGTCATAAATAGCTCTAGTTACTTTCAGATATTTTCTATCAATACCTTTCCCCATTGTTTGTTTTTGTCAGGTTTGTCAAAGATCAGATGGTTGTAGATGTGTGGCGTTACTTCTGAGGCCTCTGCTCTGTTCCATTGGCCTATATCTCTGTTTTGGTACCAGTACCATTGTGTTTTGATTATCGTCGCCTTGTAGTATAGTTTGAAGTCAGGTAGTGTGGTGCCTCCAGCTTTGTTTATTTATTATTTTTTGTTTGTTTGTTTTCTTTTGATTTGGTTTGGTTGTTTTTGTGTTTTGTTTGTTTGTTTGTTTTTTGTTTTTTTTCTTAGAAGTGTCTCGGCTATCCAGGCTCTTTTTTGTTTCCATATAAAGTTTAAAGTGTTATTGCTATTTTTTTCCCAATTCTGTGAAGCAAGTCAATGGTAGCTTGATGGAGATAGCATTGAATCCATAAATTACTTTGGGCATTATGGCCATTTTCACAATATTGACTGAGCATGGAATGTTTTTTTTTCATCTGCTTGTGTCCTCTCTAATTTCCTTGAGCAATGGTTTGTAGTTCTCCTTGAAGACATCCTTGATATTCCTTGTTAGTTGTATTCCTAGGTATTTTATTCTCTTTGTAGCATTTGTAAATGGGAGTTCACTCATGATTTGGCTCTCTGTTTGTCTGTTATTACTGTATAGGAATGCCTGTGACTTTTGCACATTGATTTTGTATCCTGAGACATTGGTGAAGTTGATTATCAGCTTAAAGAGATTTGGGGCTGAGGTGATGGGGGTCTTCTAAATATACAATCATGTCATCAGCAAATAGAGACAATTTGACTTCCTCTTTTCCTAATTGAATAACTTTATTTCTTTTTCTTGCCTGATTGCCCTGGCCAGAACTTCTAATACTATGTTGAATACGAGTGGTGAGAGAGGGCATCCTTGTTTTGTGCCAGTTTTCAAAGAGAATGCTTCCAGTTTTTGCCCATTCAGTATGATATTGGCTGTGGGTTTGTCATAAATAGCTCTTGTTATTTTGAGATATGTTCCATTGATACCTAATTTTTTGAGAGTTTTTAGCATAAAGCATTGTTGAATTTCATCAAAGGCCTTCTCTGCATCTATTGAGATAATCATGTGCATTTTGTCTTTGTTTCTGTTTATGTGATGGATTACGTTGATAGATTTGCATATGTTGAACCAGCCTTGCATACCAGGGATGAAGCCGACTTGATCGTGATGAATAAGCTTTTTGATATGCTTTTGGATTCCGTTTGCCAGAATTTTATTGCGGATTTTCACATCAATGTTTATCTCAGATATTGGCCTGAAATTTCCTTTTTTAATTGTGTCTCTGCCTGGTTTTGGTACCAGGATGATGTTGGTCTCATAAAATGAGTTAGGGCAGATTCCCTCATTTTCTGTTGTTTGGAATAATTTCAGAAGGAATGATACCAACTCCTCTTTGTACCTCTCGTAGAATTCGGCTACGAAACAGTTGGGTGCTGGACTTTTATTGGCTAGTAGGCTCTTAATTGTTGCCTCAATTTCAGACTTTGTTATTGGTCTGTTCAGGTATTGAAGTTCTTACTGGTTTAGTCTTGGGAGGGTGTATGTTTCCAGGAATTTACCCGTTTCTTCTAGATTTACTGGTTTATGTGCCTAGTGGGTTTGTAGTAATCTCTGATGGTATTTTGTATTGCTGTGGGATCAGTGGTGATATCTCCTTTATCATTTTTTTGCATTTATTTGATTCTTCTCTGTTTTCTTTTTTGTCTGGCTAGAGGTCTATCTATTTTGTTGATCTTTTCAAAAAAATCAGCTCCTGGATTTCTTGATTTTTTGAAGGGTTATTTTATTTTATTTTATTTTTGTCTTTGTCTCCCTCAGTTCGGCTCTGATCTTAGTTATTTCTTGTCTTCTACTAGCTTTTGAATTTGTTTGATTTTGCTCCTCCAGTTCTTTTAATTGTGATGTTAGGGTGTCAATTTTAGATCTTTCCATGATTCTTATGTAGGCATTTACAGCTATAAATTTTTCTCTAGACACTGCTTTAAATGTATCCCAGAGATTCTGGTACACTGTGTCTTCATTCTCATTGGTTTCAAAGAACATCTTTATTTCTGCCTTCATTTCATTATTTATCCAGTAGTCATTCAGGAGCAGGTTGTTCAGTTTCCATGTAGTTGTGCAGTTTTGAATGAGTTTCTTAATCCTGAGTTCTAATTTGATGGCACTGTGGTCTGAAAGACTGTTAGTTATAATTTACGTTCTTTTGCTTTTGCTGAGAAGTGATTTACTTCCAATTATGTAGTCAATTTTAGAGTAAGTATGATGTGGTGCTGAGAAGAATGTACATTCAGTGGATTTGGAGTGGAGAGTTCTGTAGATGTCTATTAGGTTTGCTTGGTCCAGGTCTGAGTTCAAGTCCTGGATATCCTTGTGAATTTTCTGCCTGGTTGATCTGTCTAATATTGACAATGGGGTGTTAAAGTCTCCCACTGTTATTGTGTGGGAGTCTAAGTCTCTTTGTAGGTCATTAAAAACTTGCTTTATGTATCTGGGTGCTCCTGTATTGGGTGAATATATATGTAGGATAGTTCACTCTTCCTGTTGCATTGATCCCTTTACCATTATGTAATGCCCTTCTTTCTCTCTTTTGATCTTTGATGGTTTAGAGTCTGTTTTATCAGAGACTAGAATTGCATCCCCTGATTCTTTTTGCTTTCCATTTGCTTGGTAAACATTCCTCCATCCTTTCATTTTGAGCCTGTGTGTGTCTTTGCACGTGAGATGGGTCTCCTGAATACAGCACACCGATGGGTATTGACTCTATTCAATTTTCCACTCTATGTCTTTTGATTGGGATATTTAGCCCATTTACATTTAAGGATAATATTGTTATGTGTGAGTTTGATTCTGCAATTTCAATGCTAGCTGGTTGTTTTGCCCATTAGTTAATGTAGTTTCTTCATAATGTCAATGGTCTTTACCATTTGGTATATTTTTGTATTGGCTGGTATTTGTTGTTCCTTTCCATGTTTAGCCCTTTCTTCAGGAGCTCTTGAAAGGCAGGCCTGGTGGTGACAAAATCTCTCAGCATTTGCTTGGCTGTAAAGGATTTTATTTCTCCTTTACTTAGGAAGCTTTGTTTTACTGGATATGAAATTTGGGGTTGAAAATTCTTTTCTTTAATGATGTTGAATATTGGCCTCCACTCTCTTCTGGCTTGTAGGTTTTCTGCCAAGAGATCCACTGTGAGTCTGATGGGCTTCCCTTTATGGATAATCCAACCTTTCTCTCTGGCTTCCCTTAGCATATTTTTCCTCATTTCAACCCTGATGAATCTAACTATTATGTGCATTAGGGTTGCTTTTCAGGGGATTTTCTTTGTGGTGTTTTCTGTATTTCCTAAATGTGAATGTTGGCCTGCCTTGCTAGGTTGGGAAAGTTCTCCTGGATAATATCCTGAAGAGTGTTTTCCAACTTGGTTTCATTCTCCCCTTCACTTTCAGGTACACTGATCAAACGTAGATTTTGTCTTTTCACATAATCCCATATTTCTTGGAGGCTTTGTTCATTTCTTTTTACTCTTTTTTCTCTAATCTTGCCTTCTTGTTTTATTTCATTAAGTTGATCTTCAATCTCTGATATCCTTTCTTCTACTTGATCACTTCAGCTATTGAAACTTGTGTATGCGGGGGGATCGATCCAAGATGGCCATTTAGGAACAACTCAGGATTGCAGCTCCCAATGAAAGCACAGAGGGTGAGTGGACACTGCATTTTTATTGCCCACAGACTAGGAAATTCCCAGGCAGAGGATCTCCACGGGTCGCCAGCACGGCTGTTTTGGCCAGTGCGACTGTGCTGGCCGGCGCCGCTGCTTTGCCCCATGCAGCTGCTTTGTCGGTGCCCCAGAGCAGCGGTTCTCCGTACAAGGGATGCCCTTTTGGCTGGTGATTGGAGCCATGGGAAGTTGCCCATTCGTCTGTTTAAAAAGGGGACTGAACAGGAAACCAGGACAGGAGATTCCAGGGCAAAAAAAGTGCCACTAATCTCAGTGACACTGTTTAAGCCAGCACAGTGAGTTGCCGCAGGGGAAAACACACAGACCGTGGCACCTCTTCAACAAGCGACTGGAACACCAACTTAAAAAAGACTCTGAGGCAGGGAGCCAGGCGATCAGGCTCGGCTGGTCCCACCCCCAACAAAAGAACAGCAAACAGAAACTCTCTAGATTGAGAGTTTCACAGCAAGCGCAGCTGAACCTGGGATGGTCCAGCTCTGTGGGGAGGGGCGTCCATCATTACCGAGGCAGCCCACAACTAATGGAGGTAGTCAGCCAATGCTGAGGCAGCCTGCCATAGCCAAGGCAACCCGCCATTGCTGAGGCATCCCGCCATTGCCAAGGCAACCCACCACTACAGAGAGACTCTGCCTTAACAGAGGCAAGCCACCCTTCCTGAGGCAGTTTTAACTACACCCATATAAACAGGACTTCAGGGAAGTTCACTCAACAGCTGGGTGGAGCCCACAGCAGCTCAGCAAAGCCTCTACAGGCAGACAGTGACTAGGCTGCCTCCTTGCTGGGCAGGGCAGCTCTGAAGGAAAAAAAAAGAAGAAGGTAGCAGCATAATAGAAACTCATAAATACAGCCCTAAATCCCCGAGACAGAGCACCTGGGAACAAAAAGCGGTTTATGAGTTCTGCTGCAGCAGACCTAAACGTACCTGCCCAGAAGCTCTGAATGAAAATGGAGCTCACAGCTCAGCATTTAAGCTCCTATAAAGAAGAGGCCATCTCCTCAAGCAGCTCCCTGACCTCTGTATATCCAAAGAGCCACCTCATAAAGGAGAGATCAGATTGACACTTGGCGGGTATCCTTCTGGAACAAAGATAGCAGAAGAAGAAAACTGGTAACAACCCTCACTGTTCAGCAGCTGCTGCAGGTGATCCCCAGGCAAGCAGGGCCTGGAGTGGACCTCAGCAGACCTACAGCAGAGGGGCCAGACTGTCAGAAGGAAAACCAAGAAACAAAAATAACTTCATCGTCAACAAACAGAACGTCCACTCAGAGACCCAACCTGAAAGCCAGCAACTACAAAGACGACAGGTGGATAAATCCATAAAAATGGGAAGAAACCAGCACA
>NW_016108102.1:238240-239416 GCF_001604975.1 Cebus imitator | reverse complement strand
ATAAAGAAAAAAGAAACAGAAAAAAAAAAAGAAACTTGTGTATGCTTCAGGAAGTTCTCGTGCTGTGTGTTTTAGCTCCATCTAGTCGTTTATGTTCTCTACAATGGTTATTCCAGCTAGAATTTGTTTAATTTTTTTTCAAGGTTCTTACCTTCCTTACATTGGGTTACAATATGCTCCTTTAGTTCAGAGAAGTTTGTTATTACCCACCTTCTGAAGACTACTTCTGTTAATTTGTCAAACTCATTGTCCCTCCAATTTTCTTCTCTTGCTGGTGAGGGATTGTGATCCCGTGGAGAAAAGGTGTTCTGGGTTTTGGTGATTTCAGCCTTTTTGCACTGGTTTCTTTTGATCTTGGTGTATTTATCTACATTTGATCTTTGACATTGGTGACTGTTGGATGGGGTCTCTGGGTGGACATCCTTTCTGTTGATGTTGAAGCTATTTCTTTCTGTTTGCTAGTTTTCCCTTTAACAGTCTGGACCCTCTGCTGCAGGTCTGCTGGAGGTCCACTCCAGACCCTGCTTGCCTGGGAATCACCCGCGGGGCTGCAGAGCTGCAAAAGTTGCTGCCTATTCCTTCCTCTGGTAGCTTCATCCCCAAAGGGTACCCACCAGATGTCAGCCAGAGTTCTCCTGTATGAGGTGTCTCTTAGGTTAAATGGGGGTCCGGGAACCACTTGAGGAGGCAGTCTGTCCCTTATCAGAGCTCAAGTGCTCTTCTGGGAGATCTGTTGCTCCCTTCAGAGCTGCCAGGCAGGGACATTTAAGTTTGTTGAAGCTGAATCCACAACTGCCCCTTTTCCTAGATAATCTGTCCCAGGAAGTTTAGTGCTTTATTCATAAGTCCCTGACAGGCTGCTGATTTTTGTCAGAGATGCCCTGTCCATCAAGAAGGGAATCTAGGTACAGCCTGCCTGCAGAGGCCTTGCTGACCTGCTGTGTGCTCCATGCAGTTGCTGTGTAAACTTCCCAGAGACTTTGTTTACACAAGCATGGTTAAAATCACGTACCTGAGCCTCCAAAATGGTGGACGCCTCTCCCACCACCATGCTCCACGGTCCCAGGTTGAGCTCAGATGGCTGTGCTGGCTATGAGAATTTCAAGCATGTGGATATTAGCTTGCTGGTCTCTGTAGGAGTGGGACCCACTGAGCCAGATCAATTGCCTCCCTGGC
>NW_016108102.1:233632-238010 GCF_001604975.1 Cebus imitator | reverse complement strand
AACTGCTGCAGCTAAAAGGGCTTCCCAGTTTTGTGCTGGAAACCCAGGGCACTGTTGCTGTAGGCACTGGAGGGAATCTCCTGGTCTGCAGGTTGTGAAGACCATGGGAAAAGTGTAGTATCCAAGCCAGAGTGCCAGAGTTTCCAGAAAAGTCCCTAATGTCTTTCTTTGGCTAGGAGAGGGAGTTCTCTGACCCCTTGCTCTTCCTGGGTGAGGCAACACCCCACCCTGCTTTGGGTTGCTATCCTTGGGCTATAGCCACTGTCTAACCAGTCCCAATAAGATGAACCTGGTACCTGGGTTGGAAATGTGGAGATCACTCACTTTCTGGCTCTCTCTCACTGGGAACTGTGGACCAGAGCTTTTCCTATTTGGCCATCTTGGCAGAAGTCTCTCTGCTGATTATTTGATTATTTCTTTCACTGTGCAGTAACTTTTTAGCTTAATTAAGTCTCATCTATTTATCTTTGTTTTTGTAGCATTTGCTTTTGGATTTTTGGTCATAAAGTCTTTGCCAAAGCCAATGTCTAGAAGGTTTTCAGTGATGTTATCTTCTAGAATTTCTAGTTTGCACATCTTAGGTTTAAGTCCTTGATGCATTTTGAGTTGATTTTTGTATAATGTGAGAAATGAGGATTCAGCTTCATTCTTCTATTTGTGGCTTGCCAAGTATACCTAACCAAGGAGGTAAGAGATCTCTAAAAGAAAAACTACAAAACACTGCTGAAAGAATTAGATGACACAAACAAATGAAAATACATGAACATGGACAGGTAGAATCAATATTGTGAAAATGGCCATACTGCCGAAAGCAATTTACAAATTTAATGCAATTCCCATTAAAATACCATCAAGAGAAAACAATCTTAAAACTAATATGGAACCAAAAAAAAGCATGCATAGCTAAAGCAAGACTACAAAAATAACAAATCTGGAGGCATCACATATAGATTTCAAACTGTGCTATAAGGCCTTAGTCACCCAAACACCATGGTACTGGTATAAAAATAGAGACATAGAACAATGGAACAAAATTAAAAACTCATAAATAAAGCCAAATATTTACAACTAACTGATTTTCAACAAAGTCAACAAAAACATAAAGTGATTAAGAACACCCTATTCAACAAATGGTACTGGGATAATTAAACTGATTTCTTTCTTTTAATCTTATTTGATAATCTTGAGAGTTTGATTGTGGTATAAGGTGGATTCAGCTGGCTCACTTCATTTCTGTAAGATTTTAGGGTGTGCCAACACTTAGTTCCCAACTCCTTGACTGCATACTCTAACCTTGAGGGACTTGTATTAGGCCCTGACTTTGTTCTCTGGCTTATTGTGGTTAGAAATACACTGCACTGGGAGGCTGAGGTTTTCTCAAACCACTGTTCACTACCCTTGATGGATGCTGTCACCCAGAACATTTCATAGTGCAGTAACAGCGTGATCCATTCTCATTTACACATGACAGCAATAGCAGTAGTGACAGCTATGGCAGAGTTCTAGCAGGTGCCAAGGTGTCTGCCGCCCCGTTTACCATAGTGGCAGATGGGGGGCCCCTGCTGGTGATTGTGTGCGTGATCATGCTGGAGGTGGTTTTGGTTCAGGATTGAGGCACTAGGGGATGCTGGTCTGGGTTCCTTCTCTGCCCTGCAAGCAAGAATGTTCACTCAGTGTGGGGGAGGATCCGCTGTTCTCTACACAATGTTAATGCAAAGGTGAGTTGCTGGCAGGGATAGGGCTGGCTTTCTTTGTGCCTACCAAGTCTCCATCTGTGATGGCATTTGACAGGGGGCTAGGAGGTAGATTGTACTTCCACATGCTAGTGGGACAAGGAAAGCAAAATTTGCTCATACAGACATGTACCAGTAAAGTGATGTGAGGAGTTGGTGTGGGCATCCAATTCCCCAAAGCTGTTGGGGGCCAAGAATAAGTCCAGATGCACTGTAGCCCCGTGTAGAGTTCACAGCTTTTTCCCCCTTCAGCCCAGGTTCTGTCTTTACTCTGTCCACAGTTGGTGCTTTTCCTCTAAAGATCTGTTAGGAGCATGCCAGTCATCTTGTTCTCTTGGTGGAAGGTGCTCCACCTGGCTTTCTAGTCAGTCATCTTGCCCTCCTTCCCAGCATTAATTCTTTAAATGCTTTTGCATTCTCTCATGAAATCCTCAAGACCTAGTGATTTTTTAAAGTTATTCCTTATAAATAAAGTTGTTTTATTTTTAAATTTTTTTATTTCAATAGTTTTGGGGGTATATATGGCTTTTTGTTACATGAATGAGTTATTTAGCAGTAATTTCTGAGATTTTAGTGCATCTGTAACCCAAGCAACATACACTGTATCTGATATGTAGTCTTTCATCTGTCATCGTTTTCCCAACCTCCCCCCATGAGTCCCCAAAGTCTATTATATCATTCTGTATATTTTTGTGTCCTCAAAAACAAAACAAAACAAAACAAAAGCCCAACAACATTATTTTGTTTATTTTTTATGGCTGAGTAGTATTCCATGGTGTATATCTACCATATTTATTTTTATCCACCTGTTGGTTAATGAGCACTTAAGTTGGGTCTGTATCCTTGCAACTGTAAATTGTGCTGCTATAAACATGCATACGCTGTGTATTTTTCATGTAATGACTTCTTTTTATTTGAGTAGACACCCAGTGGGATTGCTGGATCAAATGGTAGATCTACTTTTAGTTCTTAAAGGAATCTCCACACTGTTTTCCAGAATGGTTTTGCTAACTTACATTCCTACCAGTAGTATAAAAATGTTCCCTTTTTACCACACCAACATCTATTGTCTTGACTTTTTAGTTATGGATTTTCTTGCAGGAGTATCTCATTATGGTTTTAATTTACATTTCCCTGATGATTAGTGATATTGAGTATTTTTCATATGTCTCATGGCTGTTTACATATCTTCTATTGAGAAAGATTTATTTACGTTTTTTACCCACTTTTGATGGGATTTTTTTTTCTTGATGATTTGTTTGAGTTCCTTGCAGATTCTAGATACTAGTCCTTTGTTAGATATATAGTTTACAAATATTTTCTCTCACTCTGCGTGTTATCTGTTTACCTGCAAATTGTTTCTTTTGCTATGCAAAAGTTTTTTAGTTTAATTAGTTCTCATTTACTTACTTTTTTATTTTGAATTTGCTGCTGGTGTCTTAGTTTTGAATTATTTGCCTAAGTCAATCTCCAGAAAAGTATTTTTAATGTTATCTTCTAGAATTTCTATAGATTCAGGTCTTTCTTAGATTTAAGTCTTTGATCCATCTTGAGTTGATTTTTGTATAAGGTGAGAGACGGGGATGCAGTTTCATTCTTCTATGCGTGGCTTGTCAGTTTTCCCAAATCATTTATTGAATAGCGTGTCCTTTCCCCAGGTTATGTTTTTGAATGCTTTGCTAAAGATCAGTTAGCTGTAAGTATTCAGCTTTATTTCTGGGTTTTCAATTCTGTTTCATTGCTCTAAGTGCCTGAAAATTACAATTTTTTATTTTGGTGTGTGTAAAACTGTTCATAGTACTCTGTATTTATTATTTAAAGCAGGGAGCAGGGGTTTCCAAACCCTGGGCTGCAGAGCGGTACTGATCCATAGTCTGTTAGGAATTGGGCCACATAACAGGAGGTGAGTGGTGAGTGAGTGAGAATTATCACCTGAGTTCTGCCTCCTGTCAAATCAGTGGCAGCTTTAAAATCCCATAGGAGCCAGGCACGGTGGCTCACACCTGTAATCCTAGCACTTTGGGAGGCAGAGGTGGGTGGATCACCTGAGGTCAAGAGTTCAAGACCAGCCTGGCCATCATGGTGAAACCCCATCTTTAAAAAAAAAAAAAGCCCATAGGAATGTAAACCCTATTGTGAACTATGCATGTGAGGGATCTAGGTTGTGTGCTCCTTATGAGAATCTAACTGATGCCTGGTGATCTGAGGTGGAACAGTTTCTTCCCGAAACCATCCCCTTCCCAACTCTCCCCCAGGCCATGGAAAAATTGTCTTCCACAAAACTTGTCTCAGGTGCCAAAAAGGTTTGAAACCACTTATTTAAAGTGATTTAGGATCTTTATTTATATGATCTATTCCATTTAAAATATTGCTATTTTGTGTCCTTTCTCTTTATATCTTTGTCAGTCTCATGAGAAGTTTATTAATTTGTTAATCTCTGCAAAAGCCAGCATTATATTACTTTGATTTTCTTTACTGTTTTTGATTTTTAGATTCATTAAATTTTTATATCATTCTTATTTGCTTTCTTCTTGCATCGAATTTATGTTTTCTTCTTTTTGTAGTGTCTTGATATGAGCTCAAATTAATAATTTGATGTCATTTCTATTTTCTAATGCAAGAAAACTGGATCTTTGAAAAAGACA
>NW_016108102.1:230948-233509 GCF_001604975.1 Cebus imitator | reverse complement strand
TTAGCCTCTTGGGTTGCTGGGATTACAGGTGTGTGCCACCATGCCAGGCTAATTTTTTGTATTTTTACTAGACAAGGGATTTCACCATGTTGGTCAGGCTGGTCTCAAACTCCCTATCTTGTGATCTGCCTGCCTCAGCCTCCCAGAGTGCTAGAATTACAGGCATGAGCCACCGAGCCCAGCTGAAAAAGACACACTGTATTCTTGCTACTAGAAAAATCAATTATGTAGATAGGTTGACAGTAAAAGGAAAGAAAAATATACATAGTATGCAAACCCTAATTTGAAATAGAACAAAAGTGGCAATATTAATATCAGATAAAGTGCCATAAATTTACCTTCACCATTGGTTTAGCTTTATTGCAAACAATTTGATGTGTTGTATTTTCTCTTTCATTCAATTCTACATATTTTTTGAGAATTATTGGTTTGACCCATTAATCACTTAGAAGTGTGGTGTTTAATTTCAAAATCTTTGGAGATTCTTCTTTTTTATGTTATTTATTTATAGACTGACTCTATTACAATCTGAGAACAGACTATGGATGAATTCAATTCCTTTATAGTTGTTTTGCTTTTGTGGCTCAGAATGTAGTCTATATCAGTGATTACCTGGTGGAAGTTAGAATAGAATGTGATGTGTATTCTGTTGTTGTTACATAGAGTGTTCTATTAATAAACACTTAGATTATATTGTTTGATGGTGATGTTCAGTTTTCTGTATCATTGCATTCTTTTTTATTTCTATCAATTGCTGAGAGAGATTTGTCAATGTCCCTAACTACAAATATAATTTTTTTCCTATAGTACTATTAGTATTTGCTTCATGAATTTTTAAGCTTTCTTGTTTGGCACAGAGGCATTTAAATGGCTACTTTTTTATGGATTTACATTATAATGTAATGTTGTTATTTGTCTCTAGTAATTTTATTTGCTTTAAAGTTTACTTTACATAATATTAATACAGCCATTCCTGTTCTCTTTTTAAATTAGTGTTTATATGGTACATATATATTTTTCTCTCTTTTTTCTTTCAGACTATCTAAATAACTACATTTGAAGTGATTTTCTTGTAGTAATCATATGCTGGGTCCTTAATAAAAAGAACAACCCTATGTGACAATATCTAATTAGTAAATTAGGTGTAATACAATTTCATTAATTATTGTTATGCTGTGCTAAAACTTGATGTTGAATCTCATTGCTGATTCATGGGCATGAAAATTTGGCTCCTTATTAGGCAACAATGACATCAGAGGGGTAAACAGAGCATTGACTAGCATTGCATTTCACTGACTTGTTTCTTTCATTGCTGCTTATTGGAGCTTATATCCTCACTTGTCCTTGCTGACATTATTTGAATGGAAGACTCAGTCCCAACTAGAACCACCTAATACCACCTCCTTCTGCCTTGATGCTGCTGTTTAAAAGTGTAAGATTAGCATCTTCCTGTGTCCACTAATATCAAGGGAAGGGAAAGCAGAGTGGTGACCTGCATCACTTTGCAAGCCTCACACCACCACCTTGTGGGAAGATGATGTTGAATTTTATCTGATCTCTACCAACAGGAGGCTTGTGAAAAGGAAAGTGCTAAGTAGCACCAAATAACATCCCCCACTGGATGATGTCAGCCCTACTGGGCTCTGTTGACACCATCCTTTCAAAAACAGAGCTCCAATTAACACTGATTGGCAATCACCCATTGTTGCCTCTTTGACACCTCATTACATTAGGTCAGGATGAATGATCCACTCCACCCTAGGTCGTGCTGATGTTGATGGGGAAAGTGGAGTGCTGAGTAACACCAGCTCACACCACCTTTTGCTTCAGGGTAGGAAGAAGTGCCTTTCACGATGCCATTGCTGAAAGCAGTGTGTCCACTAATGTCATCCTATTGCTTTTGGGGTGGTATAAGTTCAGCTCTTTGCTGGGATCCACTGAAATCATCTTTTGTAATAGCAGGGTTGGAGGTGGCCGTTTAACTTCTTAATGGTCTCTACTGACACCAGGGGTTGGAAAGCAGTGTGCTTTCTGGTAGTACCCCATTACTGTCTTATGAGGGTTGGAATCTCAACTTTCTATTGGGATCCACTGACACCACAACAGTGGGGAAAGCAAAGTGCTGACTAGATTTGCCATTCACTGCTCATTCTGCTTTATTTTGCTGCTAGGTAGAGGTGGAAACCCAGCTTCCTGCTTGGTTCCACTAACATCACACAAATGAAGGAATTAACGTACCCTCTCCCAGGACCAAGCAGGGAGTGGAAGTTCAATTTTTTTCATTGTGATCAATTAACCTCACTTTTTTTTTTTCCTATGCTTGTTAGTAATTCTGAGTTGGTTTCTCCAGTGCCTTGTCCAACATATGGAAGGCAAAAATAAAACACAGGGAACAGATCAAGTTTCTAATGTTTCAAGATTACTAAGCAGCAGTCCACCCTCTTTTTTTTCCCATCCTTCACATCCTGCAGAATTTTTTTTATGTTTTGTTATATCCATATTTTTTATTTGTGAGAGAGAAGCCTAAAGGAGGTAAAAACTACTCTATCCTGAAAGGAATC
>NW_016108102.1:222459-230763 GCF_001604975.1 Cebus imitator | reverse complement strand
AGAGACAGGTTTTCTCCATGTTGGTCAGGCTGGTCTGGAACTCCTGAGTTCAGGTGATCTGCCTGCCTCAGCCTCCCAAAGTGCTGGGATTACAGGCGTGAGTCACTGCGCCTGGCCAGTAGTATATTTTTAAAATTTAGTTTTCTTCGTACCATTAGAATATGAAGATAGAATTAGTTTTCTTTTAGGGGGAGAAGACCTTAGTTTTTCACCCTTGTTATTGATGCGCATCGCCTCCCATCATCAACATTGAGCATTTAGAATGTTCTAGGAATTACAGAACATATAGAAAATGTCTCAGCTCTTGAGAAGCTTGCATCCTAAAAGAAAATAAATCTTTCAAAATAACATTGTTTGGTTTGCTGTTTTTTGAAAAGTATTAAGGGGCTATTCTGTAGAGTGATCTTTGAGTATAACTTAGCCCCATCATTATTTAGAAAACAGAGGAATAAAAATAGAATCACTTTTAAAGATAGATGATGACAGACCATTAAAGATAGGTAGAACTTAAACACAATCTCATCAACTAAACAGAAATTTGCTGCAATAAATAGGATGAGAAAAATAGTTTGTGGAATGCAAGCAAGGGAAACAGGGTATCTTAGACATTGAGTGGAGCCAGAACAATTATGTGGTCTTTTTCCAAGCACATGTCCACCAAGTAGAAATGGTTAGTGACAAGGCAAAGAGCTAAAAAAGGCAGGTAATCTTGTGCAACTGATACATAGAAAGAATAAAGGATCAAAATTGAAGGCAGACTAACAGTATCAAGGAATTCTTAAAAAAACAAATGTGATTCAGAAGCACAAAAGTTACAGTTAGTCAGGCGTGGTGGCTCACGCCTGTAATCCCAGCACTTTGGGAGGCTGAGGTGGGTGGATCATGAGGTCAAGAGATCAAGACCATCCTGGCCAACATGGTGAAACCCCGTCTCTACTAAAAAATAAAAATTAGCTGGGCATGGTGGCATGTGCCTGTAATCCCAGCTAGTCGGGAGGCTGAGGCAGGAGAATTGCTTGAACCTGGGAGGCAGAGATTGCAGTGAGCTGAGATCACACCACTGCACTCCAGCCTGGCACCTGGTGACAGAATGAGACTCTGTCTCAAAAAATAAATAAATAATAAAAACTTACAGTTAATCCTACCCAGTGTTATGATGGACAAAAAACAGTGTGGCTTCCTTAGTTACAAAATGCTATATACCAACATTTCAAATGGAACATATTAAGCTTTTAAAAATCAACCTCTTCTTCCCTTCCAAAAAATAACAACTCATGTTTTTCAGGATGGGAGAAAGAGAAGGGAACATGGAAAATTGTTCAAAACAGTAGTTATGTTAATAATATTTTTGTTTTAATAATCTTTGTGTTTAAATTTGGTAAAAGCCCATTAGCTGCCAAGAAAGAATAAGAAATAAATTTGTAAACATATACAATTTCTTTTAGAGAAGTTTCAGAACCAAAAGACTAATTTACATAGAAACCATAGCTGAAATGTCTACTCATAATACTTTTATTATACTTACACAAACAGTATATGTATTCTTAACAACTAAACACGAATTGATCATGAAAATTTTATAAGATATTAAACAAAGCTAGCTATTATCTAAAATACAAGAGAATTTTTGTTTTGCTGCTGTGCTATATATCTATCTATAAAGTATATATAGTAATATATAAAGTATATATATAAAGTATATATAGTATATATACACATTTTAATGTGTGTATGTATACACATTACTATATATATGTATTAGTAATGTAATACACACTTTATTACATTAAAGTATGTATATATATACATACATATATTCTTGTATATATACATATGTACATTTATATATATATATACACATTTTAATGTAATACATATGTCACATTAAAGTGTGTGTGTGTGTGTGTGTGTGTGTGTATAGTAATAGATATCAAACAATTTGCTTTTACTGCATCTTTAATTTTACATTTGGTCTTATGTTGCCTAAAACATTTAAATACAAATAAAATGAGTGTAGCAAAAAATAATAAATGCAAACAGCAGATAAGTTGACAAATATTAGAATATGAAACTTTCCTGCCCTTCTCCAGAGTAAATTGAGTCACAACTTTGTTGAAAGAAACACTTCTCCAGCTCTAGTCAAAGATTTGTACATTGAGGTTGAGCATGTCACAGATATACATGGTTCAACATGTGATATCCATGGTATACCTGTTTCTATTATAGCCTTGTAAGTGATTCAAACCTTAAAGTATTCAAAATCACTACAGCTGTAACTGAAACCAATTATCCCTTTGATTTACCACCAGGACAAATGGATATGTAGGCAGTTTTATTTGCTTAGACATGGAAGCAGTTTTACATTTACCTTGTTAAACCACAATATACAAAAAGTACCATGCCAAACATGTATAACTTGTATAAAAATTCCACATCCGTATATTGTCTACCTCAAGATTAAAACAGATAACTCCCTAAGTATTCACTGGATCTACTCCCCTAACATTAAACATAAAAACCACATGGTAAATACCAGAATTCAAATAAAAATAACATTTTTTAATTAAAAAATTGTCATGAATTGTAAAGAAGAAAACTACTTGTGGGGCAGCATGAATAAAAAATGGTCTACTGTGTAAATTTTAGAATGAAGCTGACAAAATTTGGAAGACTGGTTAATTTTCTCCTTCTCTTGCTTTGACTTCATCTCTTTGGGTATCTGATGCCCACAATGTCAAGCTGTTTCTCAGTAGTTGCAATACTAGTGTGCAGTCTTTGTATGGCTCTGCACTAAATCCATCAAATTCAACAATGGCTTAATCAAAAGCTGTCTTTGTAAGACAGCAGGCTTACTCTGGGGAGTTCAGAATCTCATAATAGAATACAGAAAAATTAGGGGCCAGGCCCCATCTGGTAGGATGTGTTGGTTGCATTTTCCTTTTTGCTGATTTCAAAAGCTTTTCTGTATGCTTGCTGTGACTGATCCACAATCTCGTTCTTGTCATTACCAGCAGAAACCTCAGCTACATAACAATAGTAGTGTCCTTTTATTTTCAAATAGGAGACTTTGCTCTCTGTGAAGCACTGGGGATCAAGTACATTTCCAAAAGAGATAGAACTTTATTGCAGATATCTCTTAGCTCAGTCTCAATTTTATCTCTGTACTCTTGAAGCAACTGCTTCAAAACTGTTTTGTTTTTTTTTTTTTCAGCACCTTCCATCATTTTTTAATACTTAAAAGACCCTCCAAGATGACCTATGGACTCCTTCAACAATTTTATAAGTAACTGAAAGAAGATTCTTCTCCTCATTGGATAATTCAGCTCCTTGCTCAGTGGTAGACTTCATGCAGGCTGCCAATTCATCATATTGCTCAGCTTCCTTTACCACTTTGGGCTTCTGAACCAGCTCATATTTATCCACGACTGGATGTTCTGTGTCTGGAGTGGGTGGTGGAAGATGAACTAGGGCTCAGCAGTCTCTGTGTGGCAGTTGCAGCAGGAGCAAGGCAGAGATTCTACAATTAATTGTCAGTTTTTTTGTTACGTATGTACATATTTATGTTTAAACATTAAAAAACCTTCATAGCTTTTGGGTTACAAGTGGTTTTTGGTTACATGAATGAATTGTACAATAGTGAAGTCTGAGATTTAAGTCCACCATCACCAGAGTAGTGTACAAGTGTACACTGTATTCAATATGTAGTTTTTTATTCCGCATCCACCTCTAAACCTCCACCTTCTAAGTCTCCATAGTATATTATAGCACTCTGTTTGCCTTTACATATGCATAGTTTAGCTCCCTCTTATAAGTGAGAATATACAGTATTTGATTTTCCATTCCTGAGTCACCTAACTTAGAATAATGGCCTACACCTCCATCCAACATACTTTATTTTTTTTTTATTTTTGAGTAGTATTCCATATTGTATATATATCACATTTTCTTTATCCGCTCATTGGTCAATGGGCATTTAAGTTGGTTCCATATCTCTGTAATTGTGAATTGTGCTACAGTAAACGTGCGTGCAGTTGTCTTTTTGGTATAACAGCATTTTTTTTTTCCTCTGAGTAATGGGATTGCTGTATTGAACAGTAGATCTACCTTTAGTTATTTAAGGAATCTCCACAATGTCTTCCATAGAAGTTGTACTAGTTTACAGTCCCACCAGCAGTTTATAAGTATTCCCTTTCCACCACATTCACACCAACATTCACACCAACATCTGTTGATTTGAAACTTTTTACATAATGGCCATTCTTGCTGGGGTAAGGTGGTATCTCACTGTGGTTTTAATTTGCATCACCCTGATGATTAGTGATGTTGAGCATTCTTTCATATGTTCATTGGCCATTTGTATATCTTCTTTTGAGAAATGCCTATTAATGTCATTTGGCCACTTTCTTTTTTCCAGCAAACATGCTTTATTTTAGAGACATAAATTGTACCAGTAAATTAAAAGAATAGTTTATCAACCTTCCCATTGCCTTTTTGTGGTTTCTCAAAAATCTTTTTTTAAAATTATATTTTAAGTTCTAGGGTACATGTGCAAAATGTGCAGGTTTGTTACGTAGGTATACATGTGCCATGGTGGTTTGCTGCATCCATCACCCCGTCATCTACATTAGGTATTTTGCCTAATGCTATCCCTCCCCTAGCCCCCCACTCCCTGCTATTTCTCCCCTCACACCCCCACCCACCAACAGGCCCCAGTGTGTGATGTTCCTTTCCTTGTGTCAATGTGTTCTCACTGTTCAACACCCACTTATGAGTGAGAACATGCGGTGTTTGGTTTTCTGTTCTTGTGTCAGTTTGTTGAAAATGGTTTTCAGCTTCACCTATGTCCCTGCAAAGGACATGAACTGATCCTTTTTTATGGCTGCATAGTATTCCATGGTCTTTATGTGCCACGTTTTCTTAATCCAGTCTATCATTGATGGGCATCTGGGTTTGTTCCAAGTCTTTGCTATTGTGAACAGTGCTGCAATAAACATATATGTGCCTGTGTCTTTATAATAGAATGATTTATAATCCTTTGGGCATATTCTCAGTAATGGGACTGCTGGGTCAAATGGTATTTCTATTTGTCTCCTGATTTTTTAATTATCACCATTCTAACTAGTATGAGATGGTATCTCGATGTGGTTTTGATTTGCATTTCTCTAATGATCAGTGATGATGAGTTTTCTTTTTTTTTCATATATTTGTTGGCTGCATAAATGTCTTCTTTTGAGTAGTGTCTGTTCATATCCTTTGCTCATTTTTTAATTTTTGTAATGTTTTTTAAGTTCTTCACAGATTCTGGATATTAGCGCTTTGTCAGATGGGTAGAGTGCAAAAAATTTCTCCCATTCTGTTGATTGCCTATTCCCTTTAATGATAGTTTCTTTTGCTGTGCAGAAGCCCTTTAGCTTAATTAGATCCCATTTGTGTACTTTGGCTTTTGTTACCATTGCTTTTGGTGTTTTAGTCACTAAGTCGTTGCCCATACCTATATCCTGAATGGTTTTGCCTAGGTTTTCTTCCACAGCATTCATGGTGTTAGGTCTTTTGTTTAAATCGTTAATCCATCTGGAGTTAATTTTTGTATAAGCTGTAAGGAAGGGATCCAGTTTCAGCTTTCTGCATATGGCTAGCCAATTTTCCCAACACCATTTATTAAATAGGAAATAGTTTCCCCATTGCTTATTTTTGTCAGGTTTGTCAAAGATCAGATGGTTATAGATGTGTGGTGTCACTTCTGAGGCCTCTGTTATGTTCCATGGTCTATATCTCTGTTTTGGTACCAATACCATGTTGTTTCAGTTACTGTAGCCTTGTAGCATAGTTTGAAATCAGGTAGCGTGATGCCTCCAGCTTTGCTTTTGTTTTGTTTTTTTGCTTATGATTGTCTTGGCTATGCAGGATCTTTTTTGGTTCTATATAAAGTTTGAGGTGTTTTTTTTTCCAATTCTGTGAAGAAAATCAATGGTAGCTTGATGAGGATAGCACTGAATCTATAAATTACTTATGATTTGTTTGTGTTTCTTGTAGATTTTGAATATTATTCCCTTGTCAGATGTATAGTTTGCAAATATTTTCTCCCTCTCTGTGGGTTGTTCATCTACTCTACTGATTATTTCTTTTGCTGTGCAGATTTTTAGTTTAATTGGGTCCCATTTATTTATTTACTTATTTATTTAGTTAGTTAGTTAGTTATTTTTGCACTTGCTTTTGGGGCCTTAGTCATAAATTCCTTGCCTAGGTCAATGTCCAGAATAGTTTTTCCTAGGTTTTCTTCTGGAAATTCTATTGTTTCAGGTCTTAGATTTTAATCTTTGATACAACTTGAGTTTATTTATTTATTTATTTATTTGGTAAGATGAGAGATAAGGATCCAGATTCATTCTTCTACATGTGAAAATCCAGTTTTCTCAGCACCATTTATTAGGTGAGGTGTCTTTTCCCCAATTTATGCTTTTGTATGCTTAGTTGAAGATCATGCTTATAAGTATTTGGTTTTATTTCTGGCTTATATAGCCTGTTACACTAGTCTATGTATCAACTTTTATACCAGTACCATGCTATTTTGATAACTATAGCCTTGCAATGTAATTTGAAGTCAGGTAATGTGATGCCTCGAAATTAGTTCTTTTTGCTCAGGTTTGCTTTTGCTGTTTAGGAACTTCTATGGTTCCGTACAAACTTTGGGATTGCTTTTTTCTAATTCTGTGAGAAAATATGTTGGTATTTTAATAGAAATTACATTGAATCTGTAGATAGCTTTGGGCAGTATGATCATTTTCATGATATTGATTCTTCTAATCCATGAGCATGAGATGTGTTTCTATTTGTTTGTGTCATCTATGATTTCTTTCAGCAGTGTCTTATAGTTATTATAGAGATATTTTACCTCCTTGGTTAAGTATATTCCTAAGTATTTTTTTTTTTGCAACTATTGGAAAAAGAATTGAGTTCTTGATTTGATTCTCAACTTTGTTGGTGGTGGTGTATAGCAGTACTACTAATTTCTATATATCGGTTTGTAACCTGACACTTTACTGAACTCATTTATTCAATCTAGAATTTTTTTGGAGGACTTTTAAGGTATACAATCATATCATTGGCCAGTGAATTGACTTCCTCTTTTCCAATTTCATTCCCTGTCTTTCTTTCTTTCTTTCTTCCTTTTCTTTTTCTCTTCTTCCTTCTTTTTTTCTCTTTCTTTCTTTCTTTCTTTCTTTCTTTCTTTCTTTCTTTCTTTCTTTCTCTTTCTTTTACTTTCTTACTTTCTTCCCTCCTTCCTTCCTTCTTTTCCTGTCTGTCTTTCTTTCTTTCTTTCTTTCTTTCTTTCTTTCTTTCTTTCTTTCTTTCTTTCTTTCTTTCTCCTTCCTTTCTTCCTTCCTTCCTTCCTTCCTTTTCTTTCCTTCTCTCTTTCTTTCTCACCTGATTGCTCTGGCCAGGACTTCCAGTCCCATGTGGAATAGAAGTACTGAGTGTGAGCATGCTTGTCTTGTTCCACTTCTCAGGGAGAATGCTTTCAACTTTTCCTTATATGGTGTTGTCTGTGGTTTGTTTGTTTGTTTTTTTCAGTATTGACCAAAATTTATTCAAATCATGTGGGAGAATGAAACAAACATGACAATGGAAATTCAAGTTTACAAAATTACTTTTAAATTTGAAGTGTATTACTGGGAATGAAAAGAGAGTGGCTTTTGATTTCATTTTCTCTGATCTAAGAAGTGACCATTGAACCATTGGCACTGATTATCACGTCCATCACATAATAGTTGATAAATAAGTGGTATCTGAGTTTAACTCACATTGTTAAACACGTGCACTATAATTTCCAAACAGAGTAGTGGGCTGTAAGAAATGTGTTATCCCCTCTGATCAGTGTTTTTCATAAAACATTATACTTTTTTTCTTTTTCTTTTTTGTTTTTTATTCCATTTTAGGTTTTGGGGTACATGTGAAGAACATGCAAGATTGTTGGTCTGTGGATTTTTCATATGCTTTTGTTATTTTGAGTTATGTCCCCTCTATGTTGGTTGAATGTGTTTTTTATAAAAGAATGCTGGATATTATCAAATACTTTTGCTGCATCCATTGAGATAATAATATGTTTTTTGAACGATGAGGTTGTGTCCTTTGTAGGGACATGGATGAACCTGGAAAGCATCATTCTCAGCAAAATGACACAAGAACAGATCAAACACTGCATGTTCTCACTCATAGGTGGGTGTTGAACAATGAGAACACATGGACACAGGGAGGGGAGCACTACACACTGGGGTCTGTTGGGGGGAAATCGGGGAGGGACAG
>NW_016108102.1:213985-219704 GCF_001604975.1 Cebus imitator | reverse complement strand
CACTAGCCTCTGCCCCATTCTCATCCTGCTCATCCAGCTCATTCTCAGCAGGCTCTGCCACATGAGGTGTACTTGTGGCCATCTTTAGCTCAGCATGGGTCTTCTCCAAGTCTTCCTGTACTATATAGGCCTTCTGTTACCACTCCACAGCCTCACTCTCCTTCTTCTGTTGGGCCATCTCCAGCTGGGAGATTTGAGCTGTCAGCTCTGCCATTTCCAAGACCGGCTGTGCTTGAGTCTTTTTCTGCTCCTGGGAGGCTTGCAGCAAGGTCTGCTTGACCTCTTCAGCTTCTTGATGATCCTTGGCCAGCTTTTCAGCCTCAATCTGGGCACACTTCCATTCCTGCTCAACTTCCAGAGCCCTATGGGTCTATTCTTCCAGTTCTTGCTGAGCCTTCTTAGTCTGTTCCTCAATCTGCTTCAGGTTCTCCATTAGCTCCTCCTTCTTCCATTCAATCTTCTCTTTCTCTTTTTCTGCTATTTCACACTTCTTCTTCTCATTTCTCCAGCATAGCATGCTCCATCTGCTTCTGGTGCTTCTCCTCCCGGGCCTGTGCCTTCATCTGCTGCACCTCAGTGGTGTCAGCTTGCGATGGTGCATGTACAGTTCATGGTTCCCCATGCTCAAGGCCAAGATTTGCTTGTTAATCTGCAGCCAGGAGCATAGAAGAAGAAGTCCAGGGCTTTTTTGTCAATGGGCTTGATGACAAATTTCTTATCATTGAAAAATGTTCCTGATTTCACTCCAAGGGAAGCTTATCTTGGGAGTCAGTCTGTCATTCTGCTCATAGATGTTGAGATCCAAGGCATCCACCCCCAGCCACAGCTCTGAGCCTTTCTTGTTCTTGATGCTGAAATAGTTCACATCATACATCTCCAGATCTTGAGCAATCTTCAGATATTCCAGGACAGCAACCTCCCTGAGAATGCCGCAGTGTTCCTCATGCCACACATGGATCGGCCCCTCCCACTGGTCTCTGTTGAGTTTGTGCTGTTCCAAGAATCTCTGCAGCAGCAACTTTTCTCCAGCCAGGTAGCCAGATGTATGCACCTCCTTATTGAAATCAGCATACTTAGACTGGACAGCATATAAAGCCAGCAGCACAGCAGTCTCAGGTGGGCAGTACATATCATTGAGAATGACATCTTTCACTTGCAGAAAGAACAGGGGCTGAGTGATGTCCTGGATCAAGTCCTTGGACACATCCTCAGTGCAGAACTTGGCATGGAACTTAAAGAGCAGGGGGCTTTCCTTCCGCATATCCTGGGCAGTCACATTATTGAGTTTCAGCCAGGTGGAGAAACCTTTCGTGTCCTGATACTGCAGACCAAAAAATCAAACTTCCCTCAAGCCAATAGTTTTCACCACCTGGTCAAATAGCTTCTTGCCAGTGGTGTTGGGATGGATGGCAAACTCCAGCTCTGCATCCATGGTGGTCACACGCACATTGATCATTTTGGGCATGGTGGCAGCAAAGGCAGGGGAGTTAGTGAAGTTTAGTTAGGACTGTCAGGCAGTGCTGAGCACGCAGTACACACGGCTCAGATTCAGGTGGCCAGGGACTCAGATTGGGTCCTCAGTAGCATCGGGGCAACTGTTCGGCTTCCTGCTAACAGGCCACGACTTCACAAACCCCACCCAGGAAAGACTGTTTTCCTAGTTTTGGTATCAGAGTGTGATATTGCTTCATAGACTGAATTACAAATTATTTCCCCTTTCTCAATCTTTTCTAATAGTTTTAGTAGAATTGATACCAATTCTTCTTTGAATGTATAGTGGAATTCAGCTGTGAATCTATCTGGTCCTGAAATTTTTTTTTGGCAATTTTTGTGTTACTGATTTAATTGCACTGATTGTTATTGGTATATTCAAGGTTTCTATTTCTTCCTGATTTAATCTAAGAGGGCTGTATATTCCAAGGAATTTATTCATTTTCTCTACATTTTCTAGTTTGTATGCATAAAGTACTCATAGAAGTCTCAAATGATCTTTCATATTCTGTGGTGTTTATCTTAATTTTCATTTCTAATTGAGTTTATTTGAATCTTCTCCCTTCTTGGTTAGTCTAGTTAATGGTTTACTAATTTTGTTTATCTTTTCAAAGAGGCAATTTTTTATTTCATAGATTTTTTTGTGTTTCTGTTTCATTTAGTTGTACTCTGATCTGTGTTATTTCTTTTGTTCTGCTAGTTTTGTGGGTTTCTTTTTTCTGCTTCCTTGAAGTGTGACATTAGGTTGTCAATTTGTGATTTTTCAGACTTTTTGATGTAGGCAGTTATTGCTATGAAGTTTCCTCTTAACAGTGTTTTAGCTGTATCTCAGAAGTTTTGATAACTCGCATCACTATTATCATTCATTTTAAATAATTTTTAAATTTTTATCTTGATTTTATTGTTAAACCCAAAACTATTCAGGAGCAGGTTGTTTAATTGCCATATGTTTGTATAATTTTGAGTGTTCCTTTTAGAGTTTATTTCTAGTTTTATTCCACTGTGGTTTGAGAAGATACTTTACATAATTTTGATTTTTAAAATTTGTGGAGGCATGTTTTGTAGCCTACCGTATGGTCTATCTTGAAGAGTGTTCCATGTGCTGATGAGAAGAATGTATATTCTGCAGTTCATCAGTTGAATGTTCTGTAAATATCTGTGAGGACTATTTGTTCTACAGTGCTGCTTAAGTTCACTGTTTCCTTGCTGACACTCTTCCTTGATGATGTATCTAGTGCTGTCAGTTGTCTTAAAGTCCCCCACTATTATTGTGTTGCTGACTATCTCATTTCTTAGATCTAGTGCTAATTGTTTTATGAATCTGGGATCTCCAAAATTAGATGTGTATATATTTAGATTGTAATATCTTCTTGTTTGATTGATCTTTTTATCCTTATTAAATGACCTTATTTGTCTTGTTTTATTGTTTTTGCTTTAAAGTCTGCTTTATCTGATATAAGAAACACTACTGCTGCTTGCTTTCTGTTTCCATTTGTGTGGAATATCTTTTTCCACTCCTTTATCTAACACTAACCCTTTACCTTAATTTTGTATGAATCCTTAGATGTTAGGTGAGTCTTTCAAAGACAGTGGATACTTGGCTTGTAATTTTTTTATCCATTCTGTCAACCTGCATCATTTAAGTGGAGCATTTAGGCCATTTACTTTCAACATTAATATTGAGATATGAGGTATTTTTCCAGTTGTTATATTGATTTTGACCTTCACATTTTTTTATTGTGCTATAGTTTTATAGACCCTAAGAGTTTTATGCTTTCAAGAGATTGTATTCTGGTGCATATTAACCTTTTGTTTCGAGATTTAGCACTCCTTTTAACATTTCTTGTGGGGCTGGTCTGGTAGTGACAAGTTGTCTCAGTATTTGTTTGTCTGAAAAAGGCTTTATTTCTTCTTCATTTATAAAACTTAGTTTGCTGGATACAAAAATCCTGACTGACAGTTATTGTGTTTAAGGAGGCTAAAGATAGTAACCAAATCTCTTCTGACATGTAACACTTCTACTGAGAAGCCTACTGTTAGTCTGATAGGATTTCCTTTATAGGTTACCTGATGTTTTTGTCTCACTGCTCTTAGAATACTTTTCTACACTTTGATTTAAATAGCCTGATGACTACATGACTTGGTGATATCCTTTTTGCAAGAAATCTCCCAGATTTTCTTTAAACTCCTTATATTTGGATAACTAAACCTCTAGAAAGGCAAGGGAAGTTTTCTTAAATTTTTCCATCAAATGAGTTTTCCAATTTTTTTGCATTCTCTTCTCCCTCAGGAACACCAATTATTCTTAGGTTTGGCCACTTTACATAACTCTATATTTCTAGGATACTTTGTTCATTTCTTTTGATTATTTTTTCTTTATTTGTGTCTGATTAAGGTAATTCAAAAGTTATCTTTGAGCTCTGAAATTCTTTCTTTTACTAGGTTTAGTCTAATGTTGAAACATTCCACCTCATTTTGTAATCCCCTAAATGTATTATTTTTATTTCCAGAAGTTCTGATTGGTTTTTATTTAAAATATCTATTGTTTTAGAATATTTTTATTTATATTCTGAATTCTTAAAAAAGTATCTTTATGTTAGTTTTCACCTTTCTCTAGTATATTTTTGAATAGCTTAATAAGCAACATTTGGAATTCCTTATCTTGTATTTAAAAGTTTTTATTTTGGTTTGGATTCATTGATGGTGAGATAATGTGATCTTTTGCAAGTATTCTAGAACCCTATTTTGTCATATGGCCAGAATTATTTTTCTGTTTCTCATTTAGGTAGACTATTTCATCTCATTTCTCTTGAATTTATTTTTTATTTGACTGTGAGGCTTTTAAAATTTCTTTTTCCCCCTTGATGATGTGACTTTAATGTTTATAGTTTATTGCAGCCTTGTTTGGCTTTTTTTTGCTTTCAGGGGTGAAGGCTCTGCATGAGTTCCCTGGTTATAGAAAATCTTTGTATCATGGCTTTCTTATATCCTGGTTGTAGTAGCAATGTGTTCAGTGTGCAAGCAAATTCACTGTCTCCTATGAAGTTGAAATGGAAGAGGTCTTTTGAAGCTTATCTTGTTCCCTCAGAGTGTGCACTTTTTAAAAAATTTATTTTTTCACCAGTATTTTGTTTCCAGGTTGAATAGTTTAGGCTTCAGAGGAATGAGTGTGGTATTCCTAGGTAGAAACCAGTGGTGGCTAAAGCAGGTGGGTAAATGCAATACCGAATGGTGAGCAGAGGACCCAACCTGACAGGTGGCTGGGGGAACTCTCAGTTAATCACACTGAGGTCCTTCATAGGGAAGGGAGGGAGCCACCTCAGCTCTCCTAACAGGCCAGCAGGAAAAGAGTCTGCCTCCCAGTTATACTCCTGTCACAGAGTTCCATCTATTCAGGTCAGACAGGTACCTCTTTTCATGGGCAAGAATGTTGATGTTCAATGTAAAGATGGACTGTGGCTCTACTCCTAGTGCACGTGTGAACATGGAGGCACATTCTTCCTTTGGGGATTTTGTCACCCTGAAGTGTTCCAGAAAGGCCACCTACAGGTTCACCCATGCTGAGCTCCCATGGGAGAGGTCCCAGCTATGTCTGCATTGGTGGGCAAGTGGGAAAGAAAGTCCTCTTCTCCAGTATCCTTCACAAGCACCAGAGCTGTCAGACTGTTGAGGTAGAGACACATAACTTTTCACACTGAGCCCAGCACTGCACCTGTACCTCTGCTGAAAGAGACTTCCCACATGCAGAAAGTCCCAGCTTTGACAGAGGTGGCTGGGGGAGCTCTCAGTGAAACACACTGAAGTCTTATCAGGGTGAAAGGAGGGAGCTACCTCAACTCCTCTGCTAAGCCAGCAGGAAATTGGTCCACCTCCTAGTCACACTCTTGAACCAGTGTCCAGGTTATTCAAATCAGACAGGAACCTCTTTTCATCTGCGATAAGGTTGATACTTCAAATAGAGAGGTATTGTGACTACTTTTTATGCAAGCCCAAACCTGAAAAGTACTCTGTCTGTGGGAATACAGTCACTCGGAAGTGCTTCAGAAAGGCTGTCTGTAGGTGTACCCATGCTGAGCTTGCATGGGAGAAGCCCCAGCTGTGCCTGCAGTAGTGGACAAAGGGAAACAAATGTTTTCTTCTCCAAAAACCTTCATGAGCACCATGGTTGCCTGAATGCTGGGGTAGAGGTACAACTTTCCTTACTGAGCCCAGCACTGCACCTGTAATT
>NW_016108102.1:210943-213792 GCF_001604975.1 Cebus imitator | reverse complement strand
GGGTTTCACCATGTTGACCAGGATGGTCTCGATCTCTTGACCTCGTGATCCACCCGCCTCGGCCTCCCAAAGTGCTGGGATTACAGGCTTGAGCCACCGCGCCCGGCCTGCACCTGTAATTCTGCAGAAAGAAACTTCCCACAAGCAGAAAGTTATGGAACTCAAGGTCTGCTATCTAAATTCTTTTGTCTTACGGGTATGGTGCACTCTCCTTTCCCCTAGGAGTAGAAGTCCCTGAAAGCCAGACTACTGTAAATGCCGCCACTCTCCTGGGTCTAGCTGCCCAGTGGAGCTGCCACACTCCAGGCTGGTGTTGTAGAATGTTGGCAAGGGATTCAGTGATGTGACCTTTTTTCAAGTCTCTCAGCAGCAGGTATGAGCACCAGCTCTGATGGGTGTAGCAGGGGGATTGATGTGAAATTAGTTGATTATACATAACCTTAGCATATAGGCTTTATCAAATGCTGGTTGTAGTAGTAATAAACTGGTCATGTGGACATAACTCCTGATTAGTCATGATGCTGCAGACAGTGGTAATAGCTGAGGCTATGCTATGAGGTTTCCTCCTTCCTGGATGCTGTGTTATTCTACCTGGAGATGCCGTAATAGACTGTGGCAGTTGGCCCCCAGCCAGGAGGTGGCACCTGCTACCAGTGGGATTTGTGGTTGCCTTATGTTACCCAGGGGAGGTTCTCTGGCGTATCAGGCAATGCGTGTGGCCACAGAGCTCCCAAAAGTTTCTGTCCTTTGTGTTAAACTACCAGGTCAGATACAGAAGCAAAGCCAAGTCAAAGCTGGGTCAGACAAATGTGTACTCTGGCTCTCCACATGTAGGGCAAGCAGTGGCAGTGGCCCCAGTGAGTATTGGATGACAATTCTCTGGAAGTTTGGGTAATGTTCCAGAAAGTAGTAAAATGGTCTTTGTTGCACAGAAGAGTTCACACATAGGGTGATGAGTAGCAGGTGGCAGTAAGCCCCACTCAGCTCGCAGACACTTGGCAAGTCAGGTCTCACATCTACAGTGTTCCACTAGCAGCAGCAAGCTAATTTCCAGGTAGTCTGCACTCAGAACCCCAAACTGCCCCAGGCCACAAGGCTTTCCACAGAGCAACAATAGCTATCAGGCCACACCCCTCCTGGTCTCCCCATCTAGCCAGGACACCCAGCTCCTGCACTTGTAGTTACAGCACACTTCACATTTGCCTCCCAGTTCTGGCGAAATGAGTTTATCCCCACTCAGGATTATAACATGAATCTCAGTTGATTATAACATGAATCCCTCAACCTGTCACAACCACCTGAATTAGCTGGCAGAATTCTGCAGAGTTCCCTGTGACGGAGAATCAGAAATGGCCTCCTTCATCTACACTACAGACTGGGAATACAAGCAAGGCTTTTCTCTCTGCTCCTACTTTCATATTCCCAGCTGTCCCCTAAATCAGTTCCAGTGGTAGGTATGGTTCCAGTCTTCCCCCATGGCCTGGATTGACAGGTTTACTGGTGGGAATATGCATTATATGGGCAGTTTATCTCTCTCACACACTATGAGGACTTAAAATTTTCTGCTTGGCTTACTGTGTAGGCTGCAGCCCGTTGCTTCTTTCAAAAGGTTTGTGGCTTCTTTCACCTTTCCTGTAGAGTTCCTGCATTGCTTCTTGGAAAAAAATTCACAGTGTGAATCTCTATATAGTATTTTGCCTTTCCAGGCGGAAGAGGCATGCTTAATAATGCCTCCAATCTGCCATCTTGAAAAAAAATAATAAAACTTCTACACTGATTTTTGTATACTAATTGTGGTTCAAGAATCATACTAATTTGACATTAATTTGCATAATTTGTTCATAGATTATTTTGGACTTTACATGTACACAATTTTGTCACTTGAATAATGACAGATTTTTGTTTTCTTTTACAATCATAATATGTTTTATGAGTTTTTTAGTGCTTATTGCACTGCTTAAGACCTTCATTGCACTAATGAATTAATGTGGTGAGAGTGGAAATCCTTTTCTTGTTTTAAAACTGTGTATCAATTCATTTAATGTTTTCACATGGAGTCTCTGTTACCTACAAAGATTCCAAATATATCCTGCTCTTAGTGGAGTTCCTTTTTGCTCTAATGTTTTCAAAAATTTTTTTAAAGTATGCATGTGTATTGAGTTATATCAAATATATTTCCTCTGTTTTTATTTCCTTATTATGCGAATTATATTGATTACTGAATTTTTGAAGCAATCTTGTATTTCTGGACTAAATTTCGCAATGATATGAAATACAGTAAATTTCATATATCTCTGTATACTACCAGTTTTTATTTTGTTTAGAATTTTGTATTTATATTCATGATCTACATTGGCTTTAAATGGTCTTCTCACATTGTAACGGTCCTATTTTCAGGTTAAAGTTATGCTGGTTTTATAAATCAATTTGGGAACTAATTATATGATATATATTCTCTGGAAATTTTTGTATAACATTAGTAATATTTATTATTAAGGTATTTTAAAAAATTTGCCAGCTAAGCCATCTTGATTTGAAATTACTTCTACATAATGTCATATAACAAGGAATTCAATTTATTCAAAGACTCTTCAGATTAGTATGTTTTATTTTGTTATTTTTTCAACAAATGTATACATTTAATCTTAGATGTTGATTTTGTTTGCACACTGCTATTTATAGTATGCTATCATATGTTTAAATGTAAAATCCCTCAGGATGACCACTTTTTCAGTTTTGATAATTTGCTTTTTATTTAAATGTTACTTTATCAATCATTTTAAGTTGTTTATTTCTTCTATTATATGTTTGTTTCTATTTTATTTATTTTTACCTTTTTTTTTTTTTTT
>NW_016108102.1:185422-210838 GCF_001604975.1 Cebus imitator | reverse complement strand
CTTGGCTCACTGCAACCTCTGTCTCCCAGGTTCAGGCGATTCTCTTGCCTCAGTCTCCCAAGTAGCTGGGACTACAGGCATGCACCAGCACACCCGGCTAATATTTGTGTTTTTAGTAGAGACAGGGTTTCACCATATTGGCCAGGGCCAGGCTGGTCTCAAACTCCTGACCTGGTGATCCACCTGGATTGAGCCATTGCACTCCAGCCTGGGTGACAGAGTGAAACTCTGTCTCAAAAAAAAAAAAAATGACTTTGCTCTCAGGTTCCTTGATCAACCTAGCCAATAATTTTTTTCCTACCTAGGTGCACAAAAAAAGAAAGAAAGAAAGAAAGAAACAAACAAAGGGATAGAACACAAAAATCCCCGCAAACTTCCAAAAGCCAAATTGTACCCCACTCTGCAATACTGCTATATACTACTGGTTTCTTTCCGACCTAGTCAGATGTAAGAGGCCTCTTACTGGATCCAAGCCAATTAATTACTGGATTCAATTTGATCCTGGACCCAGTTTAGTTTCTGTCACAACTTTCAAACCCAGTTTGGATCAGAGATTTTCTCAAAGAAATTCAGAGAGCTCAAAACACAAATTCATGGAGCTTCAAAATCCAAGAGAACTTTCTACCATCTCCAGCAATTCTGAGAAGGCAATGGACACAATGGGTCTGGCAGGTACCTCGATCGGTCACTCAGTGCTCCTGGAAGTCATTAGGTCTACTTCAAATCCCACTTCTGATGCCACCTTTTAAAAGAAAAACTTCAGCTGAATTAAACTTAGTTTAACTGAGAAATAAACAACTCAGAATTGGGCAGCCTCCTATGCAAGAGTAGACTCAGAGACTCCAGTGCGGCCACGTGTTGGAAGATTTATGGACAGAAAAGGGAAAATGATATACAGAAAAAAAGGAGTGAGATACAGAAACAGCTGGATTGGTTGTGAGACAGCCAGGTGGAAGCGGGTCCCTGGAAAGACTCCAACTAGCCTGTGCACTTGGGTGAAGCCTTGGGAAGTTTGCACCCTTTGCAGTCGGGAGGAACCTGGCCCCTCTGCTTCCTGCGTGAAACCTGGGATTCAAAGAGTTGAGCAAAAAACTAGACAGGGTTCTGACCTAGCCAGTGTTCCTGTTTCCCCCTTTTTTTCTTTTCACCAAATAAAATCCTGCTTTATGTACCCTTCAAACCATCTGCGAGACTAAATTTTTGTGTCCATGAGACAAACAAAGACCCTACCTTTAGCTGAACTGAGGAAAAGTAGTGCCACATTTTTGGCGCCCAACTTGTGGCTCGAGAAGTGGTGAGTGAAGTGAAGTCTCAAAACCTCTCACTGTTGCTCCTAAGTATTTTTATCCTCATACTTCTGAGGGTGAGGGAAACCATGCCCCCACCTCCTGTCACTCCTGGGCCTTTTCATGGTCTTTTGCTTTCTATTTCAGGATGGACCAGCAGGAGCAGAAGCTCCCTGCTGCTCCCTCCTCCCTGCCAGTGATGGGACAAGGCACTACAGGTGGCTGGCTGGTGTTTTCTGCCTTGTGCCCATGGAGTCTCCTCCTCCCATGCCAGGGAGGCCAGCTCTGACCCACTTGCCTCCCTGGTGGAGAAACCACTTGCGTGAGAATAAAAGGCTTTTCCCCAGGCATTTTAAAACCTTTTTTTCTTCTTTTTCTGTACTCCATCAACCAGTTAAACTTTAAAGGTTTTTCTTTCTAAAAAAATGTTTTACTAGGCCAGACCCCAAAACTATCACTGTGTATATTCTCTGTAAAGGTTTAATTGTGAAAAAGGATTTGTGAATCTAGTCTTGGGCTATGGCTAATCTGGTGTGCTTTGCAAGTCTGTGTGATTTGTGCTGCAAGCCTTTATCTTGTTTTACCTCCTGGCGGCATGGCCGGTAATTACTTGGCCAGGCTCTGTTCAGCAATTCTGCCTTAGGGGATGAGCCCTCTCTGATTCAATGTCTGTATGTTTTCCTAGTCCTGTCTCTTAAAGGTCCCCACCCAAACGCTGGGTTTTCTTCTACCTGTCAGTGTGTGTATTGTGTGAAATGTCTGTAAAAAGAGCTCTAATTAATTTGGCCTAATTAAAGACAAGCACTTAAAACTAATCTTTTTAAAAGGGAAGATAAAATTTATGGTGCCTTTTAGTTCATGTGACTTTCTTATATTTTATTTTTTTTATTTTTATTTTTTAAGATGGGGTTTCACCATGATGGCCAGGCTGGTCTTGAACTCCTGACCTCAGGTGATCCACCCACCTCGGCCTCCCAAAGTGCTAGGATTACAGGCGTGAGCCACCTCACCCGGCTGACTTTCTTACATTTTAAAGAAAATATAAAAACAGCTCTAAAGACTATTGATCAAATTCAGGTGTTATTGAAATGCAAACAGTTGAACTAAACTTTGCAGGTCAGATGCAAGGTTTGCTAAGTGTTTTGAGATTACAAACTGCTTTTAGGTTTTGAGAAGGATTTGACCTCTGGCTTCACAATTGGTAAGGCTTGGAGACACATAACCACGCCCTTAATTAAGAAGGCAAATCTTGGCTGCACTTAGCACACAATTAAAACAACTTACCAGGTTTTACCTTAAAGTTAAAATTTTCTAGGAGTTACCATTATAACATGTAATTGAGACTACTGAAAATAGATTTACATGCAAGGTATGTAAGAGCAGTAAAATGTGTTTTTGTAGTAAAAGGCTATAAGAAAGTATGGAAATGTAAATTTTGACCTAAGGCTAAAGGATTACTCAAACTAGACAGGGAAAAGCTGAAGGTTTAAAGAAGTGGTGGAAGAATTGTGGAAATTAATCTTGCAGAAAAGGTTCTCTGTGTGAATATATTAACTAAATTCAAAAGAATATTATATGTTTTTTCTGTAAATTGAGCATTGAAATAAAAACACAACAAGGTATTCTTAAAATACTAATATGCTCTTTGGCAAAGTTTGTTATGGGTTATAAAAGGATTTTGCTTCTTTAAAATTTCTGAGTCATGATTTTGGCAAAATAAATAACTTATGGTGACCTGGAATTCTATTTCATAATATTAAGTGTTTCAAACTTAATATATTTAACAGCCTTCCCAAAATCAAACTTAAGTTTCAAAATCGTCTGTGCTGACACCTAGCTTTTCTGATACTTCAGAGAACCCATGAATTGTCCAGAAAAGAGAGGTAAAAAGGATTATTTCACATGTTTAGGTACATAGGATTGCCAAAGCAATGTTCAATTTTCTTTAGGTTATGTTTTGGTAAATAATGCTAATTTATGTTCCAAAATTGTATAGGATTTCTAAAAATCTAATGTCTGTCTAAGTATATGCTACCAATCATAATTAAGCTTGTTAAGTTATTCAAAACCATGGAGATAATCAAACTTCTTTGTCAATTGTGTTTTTAACTGTGAATACCTTGGACAGTTTACTCTTCACAGACAATTGTTGCCTGTTTTTAATCCTTTTCAAAAGATGGTTTATAAAAAGCTATGAGACTCTGACAGGTACTCTCAAATACAATTTCTGATTGTATTTGAGACGGCATGACTTCTGATAATTCTGGAGATTGTCACATTGGAATAAAGGAAAATGTACAGGACTCATGGAGAGCTGAAATGCTCAAAATTATTAAGCAAAATAATAGTTAACTAAATGGATTAAACTCAATAAACTGAAGCAAATCTTTTTTACTTTTCCTTGGAATATTGCTAATCTTTGTTTTGTTTTTCAGAGTCAAGGAAACTTATTTTAAGCTATTATGGCTTTTAATAATTGAGTAAGGTATATGCCTATGAAGAAAATTTGGAACATGTTTCTTTCTCTCTCCTCCTGTTTTCTCTAAAATTTGGAAACTATCTGTGAGTATTCTTATGGCAATATAGTTGTGTACATTCGTGCAATAAAAATTCTTTTTTTTTTCTTCAACAAGATGCAATTGGAAAAGGTGATTATTTTATTGAGGCTTGGACTGGAAGGGTATGCTTCACTTTAAGGAGTGAATCTCAACTTGCAGAGCCGATAAAAACCCCCATGGGACTCTACATAGTCCCTGTACAGGGTTTCTAACCTGTGGTCAGTAAAGAATTTTACCTTATAGCAGGTCTAGGAGCTTCAAGTTTAGACCTTAAGAGTAGAGAATAACCCAACTCACAGGTGTTTGAGGATACAGTCCCATGGTTAGGCTTGGATTTAAAAGTTCTTTGTGGAACAGAATTCCATCAAAGCCAATCCAGAAGGTCTATGTAGAAATAATTATTCTTGTTGAACTTTATGCAAATGGTCAGGCTAAGTATAAAACTAAAGTCTATTTTGCAAACCACTCACTCTTACGATGATTTTTTTTTTTTTTAACAAAAATGAAGACTGGAGAGACAGAGAAATTATATTCTGAAACTTATCATACATTTGTCATTAAACTCTAAACTCACTAGTTGTATTTAAGTTTTCACATACATTTTAGTCTAACTGCTTGCTCCTGTGACCCAACCAGCAATCCCTGGCTACAGTTCAGAAGGAACAAGAGGGATTAGGAAGTAGACCATTAATCCTCGTAAACTTCTAAGACCCCTTCCCCCTAGACTTCTACATTAGGAGAAGTAAAGGCTGGCAGACTGGGCACCACCCTTAATCGCACTCCTGTAGTTCGCAGGCGTGGTATGGAGAAATCTTTCTGGAAGGCATTGTTTTTGTTTAAACACAATCAAACCCCCACCTAGTCATGCATCCCATGCCTACTTCATGGATTAAGACCCTTTCACATGTAATTTCTGGAATTGTAAGTCTTTAAAAGGGCAGGGATTTTCTTTGTCGAGGAGATTAATTGTTAAGGTATTTTCACCTTCCACAGCTTCCAGCCAAATAAATCACGACTTCCTTCCCTGTTTGATGTTCGAGAGGCTTGTTTGTGGCTGTTCCTGCTTCATTTTGGTTCTCTGAGTGGGAAATGAGTTTCAATTGGTGAGCAGCCAGGACAGCCTCCCAGGATATTTTGCCTTGCCCTGCGGAGCATCCCTGCAGGGCACTTAAGCGACATGAGTCCTGAGAGCACTCTGGGGTACGCATTGGCCCCAGTGGAATACCTTGCCAGACCAAAAGCAAGGTAGGCCCCCGAAGTGTGGATCCACCCAGTGGCTGAACAATGAGAGGGAATGGGTGCCTGAAGTGTCCGGATGACAGAAACATGGTAGGACTGGTCCTGGGAAACTTGCCTATCTCCTTAGGTGGCAGTGTGGCCTGATAACCCACGTGTGCCGGATTTGGCACTCTCAAACTTGGCTCTCTCTGTCTCTGTAACTAACCTTGGAAGTCTTGCTTTTGGTTTCAGTTTGGGTGAAGGGAGGCATATGACTGTGTAAGTAATTGGAGGGGTTCAGTTGGACTCACCAGCCATGAAATGTGGGAGCGGCAGGTCTGTTAGAGAGGACCGTAAACTCTGAGCTTATTGTGGGGCCAGCTGGGATTAGGGGCAATCTACATGCGGCTAGAAGGATATGCCCTCACAATCTAGGTATTGTGGGGGGATTAAGGAACTCTCCAATGTCAAGCAGCATCTGAAAACACTCCCAAGAGGGAGGTGGTTCTACTGACCTGAAGCGAAAGTAAAAGAGAATGTATTGTGTGGTGTAGGGCGGAAGAAACTGAGGGAGATCATGACTGTGTGAGTAACTGAAGGGATTCAATTGGAGTCACCAGCCATGAAATGTGGGAGCAGCAGGTCTGATAAAGAGGTCGGTAATCTCTGAACATATCATGGGGCCAGCTGGGATTAGGGGCGATCTGCATACGGCTAGAAGGAGGTGTCCTCGCAATCTACGTATTGTGTGGGGATTAATGAACTCTCCTATACCAAGTGGCATCTGAAACACTCCCTCAGGGTGATGGTCCTACTGGCCTGAAGTGAAAGTGAAAGAGTTTGTTGTGCATTACAGGGCAGGGCAAACTGAGGGTGGAGTAAAACTCTCTTACTGCCTGTGAGTATTGTTTCCGGTGCAAAACATGGGTCACACTTATAGCAAGTCTATGCTGAAAAATTTCAAGAAGGGATTTAGTGGGGATTATGGAGTGACTATGACAACAGGAAAGCTGAAGACCTTATGTGAGGTAGATGGGCCAGCATTTGGGGTTGGTTGGTACTCAGGGAAGCCTAGACAGGTCTCTTGTCTCCAAAGTATGGCATAAGGTTACATGCCAGCCAGGACAACCTGATCAATTTCCACACATAGACACAGGGCTGCAGCTAGTTCTAAACCCTCCACAGCGGCTAAGAGGACAGGCAGCAATGGTACTGATGACAAAGAGGCAGGCAGCTAGAGATAAAAACCCTGCTCCACCCACCGAGGGATGCAGACTCCTAAGATCATGATGGATCGAACAGCCGAAGGGCTTTTGCCAATGATTTCACCTCCCCCTAGTCAGGAGGAAGGATCCCTTGCCCCTGGGCCTAAAACCTCAGCACCCCAACTAGAATTGCACACCCCTAAACCACCCAGGGTAGACGAGAAAGTATGCGGAGGGACTCCTCCCATAGCCTCCTGCCTCCTGGGAGGGAATCCCTCTCTAGCAGCCCATCTGTGACCCAATGCAGGGTGGCAGATGCCTTTAAGAAAGCAGAGGTATAAGGGAGTGAATGAGGATGGCCACACCTTATCAACTGGAATTTCAGAACAGCAGGCTTTTTTCCTACCATGGACCTGTTCAGTGGGAGATTATGAGATTATACATCAATTCCTGAGCATGCCAGACTGCACCCTACCCTTCCTGGGGAGAGACTTGCTAAGCAAACTAAACACTACTATCACCTTCACTGATAATAGCTCCCAGCAGCTAAAACTGCCTCAGGGATTATCATGGCTCTCACAGTCCCTTGGGTGGAGGAGTGGAGATTCTTCCTGACTGAACCAGGACAAGAACTAACCCCTGCGCTAGCCAAACGATGGCCTAAGGTCTGGAAAGAGGACAATCCACCAGAACTGACAATCAACCAGGCCTCTGTGCTCATTGAAGTCAAGCCTTGGGCTCAGCTGGTTTGGCAAAAGCAATATCCAGTTCCCCGAGAAGCCCTAGAAGGCATTCAAGTCCACCTAAAATGCTTAAAGGACTATGGAATTATAGTTCCTTGCCAGTCTCCATGGAACACCCCCCTTTTGCCTGTTCCTAAACCAGGGACCAAAGACTACAGGCCAGTTCAGGACTTGCATTTGGTTAATCAGGCTTAGTACCTAACTGTATCGAACCCGTACTTGCTGTTGGGATTATTGCCAGAGGAGGATAGTTGGTTCACCTGCTTGGACTTGAAGGATGTTTTCTTCAGCATTAGACTGGCCTCAGAGAGCCAGAAACTACTTGCTTTTCAATGGGAAAATCCAGAAACAGGTGTGACCACCCAGTACACCTGGACTCGGCTACACCAGGGATTCAATAATTATCCCACCATCTTTGGAGAGGCACTAGCCAGTGACCTCCAGGTGTTTCCTGCTAAGGACTTAGGCTACATGTTCCTACAATATGCTAATGACCTTTTATTGGGACACCCCACAGCAGTCGGGTGTGCTAAAGGAACAGGTGCCTTACATTGGCACTGTGAAGACTGGGGATATAAAGTGTCTAAAAAGACAGCCCAGATTTGCCAACAACAAGTGTGATATCTGGGGTTCGCCATCCAGCAGGGAAAGCGCAGCCTAGGAGCAGAGAGGAAAGAAGTCATTTGCAACCTGTTAGGACCCGAAACTAGAAGGCAGTAGAGAGAGTTCCTGGGAGCCATGGATTTCTGTAGATTGTGGATTCCAAACTTCGCAGTACTGGCCAAACTCTTTTATGAAGTTACTAAGGGTGGAGACAAGGAACTCTTTGAATGGGGATCTCAGCAGCAGCAGGCCAAGGGTCACTTGAGAAGTTGTTAGGCTGATATTTTTACATCTTACACTTATCAGCCCTGACCAAAACTGTGGCACAGTGATGCATTCCATGTTGACAGCACAACACTAGGCAAGGTCCAGCTATTCCCCTGACATTCAAGTTTATGGAGCAGCTTCATTTGAAGACCTCTAGGTAGATTTCACTGAAATGCCCAAGTGTGAAGAACATAAGTATTTGTTGGCCCTGATGTGCACATACTCTGGGCGAGTAGAGGCCTTCCCGACTAGAACAGAAAAGGCCCATGAAGTAACCTACATGCTTCTTCAAGGTTTCATCCCTAGGTTTGGACTGCCATTGCACATTCGCTCAGAAAATGAACCAGCATATGTGGCTGATTTGGTCCAGAAAACAGCAATGGCATTGGCTATCACTTGAAAGCTGCACGCTGTCTACCGACCACAGAGCTCCAGAAAGGTGGAGTGGATGAACTGGACTATTAAGAATAGTTTAGGAAAAATGTGTCAGGAAACAGGATTAAAGTGGGTGTAGGCACTTCCCTTGGTGTTATTCAAAATTAGATGTATTCCCTCTAAGAAAACAGGATATTCCCCCTATGAAGTCGTATATCATAGGCCTCCTCCCATACAGTGGGCACTCCCAGTAACTCCTCAGGAATGGGGAGAGATTGAGCTAGGGTGACAGTTACAAGCTCTAAGAAAAATTACTCAGGATATTTCAACCTGGGTAAATGAAAGTTGCCCTGTAAGCTTATTCTCCCCAGTTCACCCTTTCTCACCAGGTGATCAAGTGTGGATAAAGAACTGGAATGCAGTCCATCTGAAACCACAGTAGAAAGGACCCCAGACTGTGATCCTGACCACTCCCACAGCCGTAAAGACAGAGGGAATCCCAGCCTGAATCCACCACAGATGCATAAAGCCTACAGCAGCTTAAACTTGGGAAGCTAGTTCAGACCCAGACAACGACTGCAGAATCACCTTAAGAAGGATAACAAGCCTTGCTCCAGCCACATCCCGGAAGATGGCTGGCCCACACATGGCTGAAGCATGAGGAAACTCATCATGGGACTTATTTTTCTTAGAATTTGGATTTCTACAGTAGGGACATTAACTGATTTTGGAGAATGCTCTCAGTGTGTGCCCCAGGTTACTGAGGTAGGATGGGAAATTACTGCCTTTCTTTTGTTCTACAGTAATTATGAATGTACAGGGACACAGAAGGGAACCTGTTTATATGATGGTACTCAGTATAAGATGCATAACCCAGGTGATGAACAACTCAGTATCTGCTATGATCCATCAGAAACCCCTATGCAAACCACTTTTGAAATTAAACTCATAGCGGGTTGATGGAACAGCCCTACTAAGTTAATAGGTAAAACAGAGGAAAGGGAAGCCCAAAACAGGTCACCCTAAGGTTTGATGCCTGTGCAGCTATCAATGGCTATCATTCCAGTGGGGGGCTGTGGTTCTTTTGGATGGAAACAAAGTTACCCAAAAGAGCATAAGAATATCTGCCAGAAAACCTATTGATGCAGTGAATGCCTTTATTGGTCATGCCTTATTGGTCATCTGGGCCACTTGGAAAAATGATAAAAATGACCCTGTTTGCCTTGTAAAAGGGCGGGACACCATTCTATGGGGTAGTGTCCCCTGCATCTCAGGACATTGTAACCCAGTAGAATTAATAATCACAAACCCCCAAGACCCTAAATGGGAAAAGGGGGAGAGTGAGATGCTAGGAATTGATGGAAAAGGACTTGATCCTGGATTCAGTATCCAGCTGCAGGGAAAAATCCAAAAACACTCAGCTCAGCCAATTTACCAGACCTTCTATGATATATTAGATGAGCCAGTGCCAGAGCTTTCAGAAAAGACAAAGAACTTGTTCCTTCAACTTGCTGAAAAGGTGGCCCATTCCCTTAATGACACTTCTTGCTATGTATGTGGAGGGACTACTATGGGTGATTTATTGGTGGCCATGGGAAGCCCATGAGTTAGTACCCTCTGACCCTGTTCCTGACCTAACCTCAGTTCAAAGAATTCAAACTAACAGTTTCTGCATTTTAAAGGTTTCAATTATTGGACAATACTGTTTGGCCAGAGAAGGAAAAGATTCACTGTTACAGTAGGAAAGTTTAGCTGCTAAGGACAGCAACTATATAATGGAACAGTGGCCACTGTAACCTGGTGGAGTTTAAATTACACAGAGAAAAGCCCCCACTTAAAATTTCCAAAATTACAGGATGCTTGGAATCATCCTGGGTATTGGAAAGACTGGACGGCACCAGGTGGATTGTACTAGATATGTGGACATAGAGCATATGTACAACTACCTGAAAGTTGGACAGGTAGCTGTGTCATAGGCACCATCAAGCCTTCTTTTTTCCTATTATCTGTTGAGACAGGTGACCTGTTAGTATATCTGGTCTACTCCATCCAGGAGAAAAGAAGTCTAAAGATAGGCAAATAGAAAGATGATGCATGGCCACCAGAGAGAATTATTGAGTATTATGGGCTGGCCACATTCACACAGGATGGCTCATGGGAATACCAGACTCCTATTTACATGCTCAATCGGATCATCTGGTTGCAGGCTGTCTTGGAAATACTCACTAATGAAATGGGCAAAGCTCTGTCCATTTTGGCCCAACAAGAAACTCAAATGAGAAATGTAATTTATCAGAACCGGTTGCCCTGAGATTATTTACTGGCAACTGAAGGAGTCGTCTGTGGAAAATTGAATCCAACCAACTGCTGCTTACACATAGACAACCAGGGTAAAGCAGTTGAGGATATTGTAAGAGACATGACTAAATTGGCATACATGCCTTTTCAGGTATGGCAGGGATTTAATCCTGAGTCCTTGTTTGGAGGTTGGCTCTCATCCTTGGGAGGATTCAAGACTTCCATCATAAGTGTTGTAATAATAGTAGGTGTTTGTTTGCTACTCCCTTGCTTGCTCCCCCTGTTCCTTCAGATGATTAAAAGATTCATCATTGCTGTAGTTAACCATATAACCAAATCACAAGTATATTATATGAATCATTATCAATCAGTATGTTCAGAGGAACAGGAAATTGAGAATGAGAGTGAGAACTCTCGCTAATGTTATAGGTGAGATTCTCAAAGGGAGCAGTGAGGAAGGATATCCTTAATCCTCCTAAGCTTCTAAGACCCCTTCATCTTAGACTTCTACATTGCATTTCAATAGGAGAAGTAAAGGCTGGCAGACCAGGCACCACCCTTAATTGCACTCTTGTAGATCACAGGCATGATATGAAGAAATCTTTCTGAAAGGCATTATTTTTGCTTAAATACCATCAAATCCCCACCTAGTCACATACCCCACGCCTACTTCATGGAGCAAGATCTTTTCATATGTAATTTCTGGAATTGTAAGCCTTTAAAACAACAAGGATTTTCTTTGTCAAGGAGCTTGGTTGTTAAGGTATTTTCACCTGCCACAGCTCCCAGTGGAATAAATCGCCACTTCCTTCCCTGTTCAGTGTTAGAGAGGTTTGTTTGTGGCCACTCCTGCCTGCAAGTCCTGCCAGGTGACGAAATAAATGGGGAATAAATAGGGTGCCAATAACCCAGAGATTCCCTTTTGGGAAAGTAAGACCAAGGGAGCTAACCAAAGCCAAGCACCATGCACACAAATTCTAGCATGCATAACTATAATCACCAGTTATCTGGGTGTGTCACAAGATATCCTTTGCTCTCCCTTGTTGGAAGAGGATGCAGTTCCACAATTGCACCTTAGCATTTCGCTTATAATAAGGAGTTCATGCAAAACCCCACCACCACCAGAGACATATTTTTGTCCCAGATTCAATTCCAAGCTTTGAGTCAAAGCCCAGGGAAAGAAAACTGAATCTAAGGGGTCCAGAGGCAAATGATAACAGAAGCCAAAAAGCACAGCACAGGTGAAGGTGGCTGATTCCTGCCAATTAAGCCAAGCCCAACCTCCTGTTTTGTGGATAAAGGCTATGTTAGTTGTAAGGCTGGTTGCCTCGCCGGTAGGCTGGACACACCCACCCCTGCACCCGGCACCAGGCTCTGCACTCAGCACCTAGCTCTGCCTCATGGCTCCCCTGGAAGGCTCTGGCTAATGCAACCCTGGCCGGCTCTCACACCAGAAAACCCCCCCAACAACCTGCCAACCAATAGCAGCCCACCCTTTCTCAATCCTGCTCCCCTGGAGCCAATCAGAGCACCCAGCTGTTGCTCGGTCCTCATAGCCATAAAAACCCCATGCCCCAGGAAGTCCACGTGACTTCTCTGGCCCCTTTCCCCAGGACCATGGAACCTCACCCGGGAGCTGAATAAACATGACATTTAATTTCCTATACTGGCCTCAGTTTCCTCATTTTAAACTCAGCAATGACCCTTACATTAGTATCTATGGAATAAATGAGGTCTAGGGGACTCCAAGGCTACTGACAGCAAGAGAGATAGGTTGTATGTGAATAAGAGTAAATGATGTGCCCTCAGGCCCCCCTGCTTCATGGGTGCAAGCCCCTTTGGTACCTATGGCATACCTGCCAAGGTCACTAGACTCACGGATGCAAGGATGTAAGAGCAAAAGATAATGCTCTTTCCTATCTCCCTCACATACCCCAGGTATCTGCTAGGACGAGAGGGGAACCAGGGATGCCTGCTCTCCTCTTTCTAGATGAGTAGCCATTCATCTTTATTCTTTACCCCTTTTGAATGCATCCTGAACCCTTGGGACAACTTTTTAAAAAGCATTTTTTTCCCTTTTTCCCCCTTGGTTCTCTCTTCACTGATAGGTAACTGTGTCTCTGTATTATGGGACACTCCCCTCAGATACATCCTCCAAAGTGGAAAAAGTGAATTTCCCAAAATGTCAACTAGTTGGCCTAGGATTGAGCTTAGGGTAAGGGAACTCAGAAGTCCAACATGCCAGCAAAAGGGCAAAGCTGTTTTTACCAGTGAGGCTTCTGACCTTCTTCTCCCTGCGCAAACTGGCAAAAGGCCTCAGAATTTTTGAGCTATCCTTACCCCTCCCCTCGTTTCATTTTGATACATGTTTTCTAATAACCCGTTTCTCTGCTCTTGCCTTCAGGCCATCAAACTCCAACCCATCATGCATCCAGAACTTCTGACAATTTCCCTTTCTGCTGGAAACCCTTAAATACACCTCTGAGGAAGTTCTGACTACCATTTCCCTGAAAGAGCTCCCACTGTCAGCAGGAAGCAGTTAAGACGGGTCTTCCTCCTTATCCTTAATCTAATGGCAGTTAGATATACTTCTTTAGAGGGAGGAATTAGACAGAGAAGTGAGTGGGGGTGTCCCTGGAAAGACTCCAACCAGCCTGCACACTGGAGTGAAGCTTCAGGAAGTATGCACCCTTTACAGTGGGAAAAAGCCTGGCCCATCCTCTTCTTGTGTGAAATCTAGGTTTCAAACAGCCAAGAAGGAAGCTGTGGGCAAAACTCTGGCCTAGCAAAAGTTTCTGTTTCTCCCTTTTCTTCCTTTTCACCCAATAAAACCCTGCTTTACTCACCCTTCGAACTGTCTGCAAGCCTACATTTTCATGGCCGTGAGATGCACAAGGACCCCATCTTCAGCTAGACTAAGGAGAAGTCCTGCAACAGTTGCACCTTGGCATTTGTCTTATTTGAATGTGGTTCAAACAGTTGACTATATATGATTGGCAAAAATTCAATGATTGGCCAAGTGTACGCTACAGCCTGTTTACATCTCCAGTTGTCACAGCTCGATTTACAGAGAAACCTTTAAGTCAAACTTATGTAAGGGGTCAGTTTTAGACTAAACTTGATTTCCTAATTTGTAACACGTTAACTTAAAACTATACTCATCCCACCACTCTGTCCCCCTGCCCCTCCACTCTGTGGCATGGTAGTGATGAAAAGTAGTTAGTCTTCTGGCCAAAAGAGAAGACTGCTGTCCTTTGGGGCTCTATTAAAAACTTATACTCAGATCATAGTTAAAGTTATATCTGAATAGGAGCTCTTTGGAAAATAACTTCCCAGGGCATTGCCACCATTCAATCTGACTCACACTCCTACCAAAAAAGATGCCTTATATACAAGGCATTATAAAAAACAATAGCAATCAGCTGATACATAGGGCTGTAATTTCAGTTGAGACTGTAAACCAAAATAAAATTCTAAGCCCCCTAACTGAGTGAAACCTCTTTTTGGCCAAAGGGATGTAAAGAAACCTGAAAATATAGTTCAGACCATAAAGAGAAGGAGGGTGTAGAACATGCATCATTACACTTTCCTCTTTTTGGAGTTCAGGCAGGACTCATCAGCATTAACATTAAAATAGAGATAGAACAGATGCTTTGTAACAATAAGATATCAAATTTCAAACTGATTCTAGTATAGCATCACATGACAGATAGCAGGCCCCAAAGAAATTCAAAGTATTTTACCCCAAAATATATTCCTTTGACAAATTTTTAAATGGCTATGAAAAGCTATTTCGCATGCAGAAAATTTTGCATTCTGTATAGAATCTCCTTCCCTTACTAGATGTTTCCAGAGAATCTGACACCTTTTAAGGTCTGATAAGAAATACAACTATTCTTTCTGAAGGTGGCTACCTGGAGGCTTCATCTACATGACAAGAGCCTCAGCTTCCACAACTCCCTCTCACCTTAATTAATCTTGATTTCAACTCTTTAGGCAGGAATTACCCTTTCAACCAATTGCCAAATATGAAATTTTTAAATCTACCTAGAATCTGGAAGCTACTGATTAGAGATGTCTTACTTTCCAGGCCAAACCAATGGAAAATTACATGATTAGTTTATGTCTTTGCCTGTAACTTCTGTCTCCTTAAAATATATAAAATAAAGCTACAATCCAACCACCTTGGGCACATGTTCTCAGGATTTCCTGAAGATATATCACCAATCATGATGCTTAACCTTGGCTAAATAGGCCTCTATTAATTGAGACCTGTCTCAGATACTTTTTTATTTACAAGGCAAAGAAGAGTTTGGAGCAAAGTTTTCACTGAAAACCTAGAGAAGTAAACAACCATAGAGAACTTCAAAAAGCTCTGACGTAATCTTGAAGATTTGAAAGCCTGTACACATGCACAGAGCAGTGTATGCCCACAAAAAACCTGGGAAGGTTGGGAGTGGAGGTTCATGCCTGTAATCCCAGCACGTTGGGAGATCGAGGAGGGCAGATCACAAGGTCAGTTCAAGACCAGCTCGGCCAACATGGTGAAAACTCCAGGAGGGCAGATCACAAGGTCAGTTCAAGACGAGCTCGGCCAACATGGTGAAACTCCTCCTATACTAAAAATACAAAAATTAACCCGGCATGGCGTCAGGCACCTGTAATCTCAACTACTCAGGGTGCTGAGGCAGGAGAATTGCTTGAACTCAAGAGGAGGAGGTTGCAGTGAGCTGAGATGGCACCATTGCTCTCCAGCCTGGACGACAGAGGGAGACTGTCTCATAAATAAATAAATAAATAAATAAATAAATAAATAAAAATCTGGGAAAAGAGAGGGCTAAAGCAATTTACCTTGATTGACCTTGAAGCCCTGTATAAATAGGAAGTGAAAGCTCAGGCTAACATGTAAACTATCTAAAATTTGAAGGCATCCCTTCAAATAAGGATAACTTTGGTAAAGAGTGGGAAATATATCATACCATGGAAGCTGTTATTGACTAATTATTAGTCAATAACTAACATTACACTAATTATTGATTGACTACTAAATTACACTAGAATAGGGATGATACCTATAAATCCATTCTTTAGTTATTTAAAAACAGCTAATAAAGAACTCAGTGGCTATGCACTGCAAAAATGCAGGATCCACAGAATTGTTCAGGAAAATCACTAAACAAGTAATGTAAAAAAAAAAAAACAAGAATAAAAATAAAATAACAATAAATTCTCTGGTAGAATGGATTCAGTACCAGAGTTGTTAAAATATATTATCTCGGCTGGGCGCTGTGGCTCATGCCTGTAATCCTAGTAATTTGGGAGTCCGAGGTGGGTGGATCTTCTGAGGTCAGGAGCTCAAGATCAGCCTGGTTATCATGGTGAAATCCCACCTTAAACTAAAATAATAATAAAAATATATTATCTCAATGTCCACTTTTCAACAAAAAATTAAGAGATATGCATATAAAAATATGTCAAATATACAGTAAAATATTCAGTCAACAGAAAATGTTTCTAATGGAATCCAGATATTAAACATAGTAGTCAAATTTAAAATCAGCCATATACATATGTTTAAAAACTAAAAAAAGTTTAATTAAAAAATAAGATGACTATGTCTCACTAAATATAAAATATCAAATATATAGATATTACTTTAAAAGAATCAAAAATATTTTCTAGAGTTAGACATTTCAGGAACTGAAATTTAAAATTCCATCTTTTCTTCCAATATGGCTGACTGGAAGCATTTTCAGCATATCTCATTGACTTATAAGAACCAAAGAATGTGTAGACAATTATACTTTGAATGTATTGTCCAAAAGGGAATGTGGGAGGCTCAACAGATATGTAAAATTAAAGCCCAAATTTTGGAAGGAGAAGGAAAATGGGCAGCCCCTGTGGCTAGGACTGGCTAAAAACTAGGAGTAAATTTACGACATGGAGAGGGCACCTGAGTTCTTTTCTGTAGTCCACTTTTCTACTTGGGAATGGTACAATTCAGGCCACAGGAGAGTACGTTGACCCTTCCGATTTCTAAATTAACTTAAAGAGTGGCCAGGAGACTGCGAGAACAAACTGCTCCATGTAATGTTCTATACACTTACTCAGACCAAGGCCAACTACTGAAAGATGCAATTGTTGACTCTGGGCTCTGAACAAGCTGGTCATGCTCTAAGAATCTGATGGTGGCACTAGTTTGGCATTGGAGACTTGGACTTGGGATTAAGGAGTTAGGGTTTGAGCGGTGAAGGGGATAGACCCCACAATCAGAACTGAGAAATAAATATAGTGTGGGCTCCAGCCACTGGTGAAGGAACTGGGTACTCCCTCTTGGGACCTAGGCAGAAAGAGAGTTGCCAGAGAGGCTTGGAATTAAGCTTGATAGTGTCTCCCTTGGCCTGGGGCTGTGTTACAGACTAAATGCAGTTGGCCATAAATGACTGAATATCTTAATTGGCTGCCACAGTTGAGATGGGTAAGAGAATCCTGTGAGGATTGAGGCATGAGAGAGAAGCGAGTACCACTCTCATCAGGTAAGCTGTGGCTGGTGTATTTATTTATGAGCTACATGAGATATTTTGGTACAGGCATACAATGTGTAATAATCACATCCTGGAAAATTAAGCATCTAATTTTGGGCTTCAAACATTTATCCTTTGTGTTACAAATAATACAATTATACTATTTTAGATATTTTTAAAGGGACAATTAAATTATTACTGACTAAAATCATCCTGTTGGGCTATCAAATACTATGTCTTATTTATTCTTTCTTACTGTTTTATTTTGCGTTCATTAACCATTACCACCTACCCTGGCCTCCCACTACCCTTCCCAGCTTCTGTTAAGCATACCTTTATTTTCTATCTCCATGAGTTAAATTGATTTGATTATTAGCTCCCACAGATAAGTGAAAACATGTATTTATCTTTCTGTTCCTGGTTTATTTTACTTAGCAGAATGAATCCCAGTATCATTCATGTTGTTGCAAATGACAGGATCTCATTCTTTTTATGGCTGAATACTGCTGCACTTTGTATAATATTTTCTTTGTCCATTCATTTATTGATAGACACTTAAGTTGCTTTCAAACCTTGGCTATTGTGAATAATGCTGCAATAAACATGACAGTGCAATTATCTCTTTGAAATGTTGATCTTATTTTGGGGTATATACTTAGGTGTGGGATTTCTAGATTATATGCTAGCTCTATTTTTAGTATTTGAGGAACCTCCAAACTGTTTTTCATTGTGATAATACTTACATTCCCACCAACAGGTAAATAAGGCAGTGTATACAGGTTTCCTTTTCTCCACATCCTCACGAGCATTTGTCTGATGATTAATGATGTTGAACACCTTCCTATATGCCTGTTTTCTATTTGTTTGTCTTTTTTTGGGAAATGTCTATGCAAATATTTTGCCTATTTTTAAACCAGATTATTAGATGCTTTTTCTACAAAGTTGTTTAAGATATTTCTATATTCTGCTTATTAATCCCTTTTCAGATGGGTAGTTGGCAAATATTGTCTTCCATTCTGTGGATTGTCTCTTCACTTTGCTGATTTCTTTCATTGCTGTGTGGAGGCTTTTAACTTGATCTAATTCTATTTTTCTATTTTTGCTTTGGTTGCCTGTGCTTGTTGGATATTACTCAAGAAATTTTCACCCAGCTCAACATCCTGGAGAATTTCCTAAGGTTTTCTTGTAGTAGTTTCAAAGTTTGAGGCTTTAGATTTAAGTATTTAATTCATTTTAATTTGATTTTTGTATATACTGAGACATAGTTGTCTAGTTTTATTACTCTACACATGAATGTCTAGTTTTCCCAGCACCACTTATTGAGAAAACTGTTCATTTTCCAATGTATGTTCATAGAAACTTTGTTGAAAATATATTTACTGTAGATATATGGATTCACTTCTGGGTTCTCTCTTTTTCTTCACTGGTTTGTGAATTTCTTTTTATGCCACTACTGTATTAGTCCATTTTCAGACTGCTAATGAAGACATACTTGAGACTGGGCAATTTACAAAATAAAGAGGTTTAAAAGACTCACAGTTCTATGTGGCTGGGTAGGACTCACAATCAGGATAGAAGGAGAAAGTCACATCTCAACAGCAGACAAGAGAAGAGAACTTGTAAAGGGAAACTTCCCTTTATAAAACCATGACATCTCATGAGACTTATACACTATCACAAGAACAACATGAGAAAGACCTGCCCCCCCCCCCACCCAATGATTCAATTACATCCCACTGGGTCTCTCCAAAACATTTGGAAATTGTGTGAGCTACAATTCATAAAGAGACTTGTTTGGAGATATGGCCAAATCATATCATTCTGCCCATGGTACCTCCGAAATCTCATGTCCTTGCATTTCAAAACCAACCATGCCTTTCTGACCGTCCCCCAAAGTCTTAACTCACTTTTGTTGTATTTGACCGAGTGTAGAAAGTTATCACAAGACAAAAGTATGCCAGATTGCAGAGTCATTTATTATGCCGGCGACCACAGAGGACTCACGTCTCTCCAACCTGTGGTGGCAAAAGGAGGGTGCCACGATTTTTTATACCCGAAAAACCACCTTGGGAGTGGGGGTGAGGGGCAGGGATGGGGATGAAAAGGCTTCAGACATTCCGAGGGCTAGTGGATTCTGTAAATTACCTCCTGGGCAGAGATGAGGGTGGGGGTCTCCGGACATTCCAAGGGCCAGGAGACTTTTGTCATTCCGTTTGTTAGTTAAGTGGTTTACACTAGTCAAGATAAACATTTGTTTACACGTTATCTGGTTAAGGTGGAAATCACAGACCTTAGTTACTTATTACAAGTCACAGGAGCCAGGATGGAACTAGCTTGGGCTGGCAATTGCCGGTAAGCAAAGGCTAGCAATTCTGGCAGTTACTGATAAGAAAAGGTAAGCAGCTTTACATAGTGGCTAGTTTGCAAAGCAAACTAGCAGTTTTATTTACAGTAGCCAAGGCTAGCAGTTATTGTGAGGAGAATGGGGCAGTCATTTCAACTTATCTAAAAACAGTTTTGCATTTTGTAAAATAGTTTTGCTCTGGTTCTGGCTCTAGGCCAGCACAATATCACACTTTAACTCAAAAGTTCACAGTCCAAAGTCTCATCTTAGACAAGGCAAGTTTCTTCTGCCTATGAGCCAGTAAAATCAAAAATAAGTTACTTATTTCCTAGATACACCAGAAGTCGAGGCATTAGATAAATACACTCATTCCAAATGGAAATTTCAATGAGAAATTGGTTAAAACAAAGGGGCTAAAGGCCCCATGCAAGTCCAAAATCCAGTGAGGCAGTCAAACCTTAAAGCTTCAAAATGATATCCTTTGACTTTATGTCTCACATCCAGGTCATGCTGATGCAAGAGGTGGGTTCCCATGGTCTTAGGCAGTTCTACCACTGTGGTTTTGTAGGGTACAGCATCCCTCCCAGCTGCTTTCACAGGCTGGCATTGAGTGTCTGTGGCTTTTCAAGGCACATAGTGCAAGCTGTTGGTGGATCTACCATTCTTAGGTCTGGAGAATGATGACACTCTTATCACAACTCCATTCAGCAATGCCCCAGTAGGGACTCTGTGTGGTAATGCCCATACCAAATTTCCCTTCTACACCCCCTAGCAGAGGTTCTCCATGAGTACCCTGTCCCTGCAGTACACTTCTGCCTGAATATCCAGGCATTTCCATACATCCTCTGAAACCTAGGCAAAAGTTTCCAAACTTCAGTTCTTGACTTGTGATCACCCACAAGCTCAACACCATGTGGAAACTGTTAAGGCTTGGAACTTGCACCCTCTGAATCTATGGCCTGAGCTGTACCTTGGTCCCTTTTAGTCATGGCTGAAGAAGCTGGGATACAGGCCACCAAGGCCCTAGACTGCAAACAGCAGAGCAACCCTAGGTCTGGTCCATAAAACCATGTTTTCCCTCCTAGGCCCTCAGGTCTGTAATGGGAGGGAATGCTGCAAAGGTCTCTGACAAACACTGGAAACATTTTCCCCATTGTCCTAGTGATTAGCATTTGGTTCCTCATTATTCATGCAAATTTCTGCAGCTGGCTTGAATTTGCCCTCAGAAAATTAGATTTCCTTCCTTTTCTTTTTTTAATTTTTTTAAAATTTGTTTAAATTTATTTATTTTACTTTAGGTGCAAGGATATTTCCTTTTCTATCACATTGTCAGCCTGGAAATTTTTCAAACTTTTTCCTCTGTTGCTCTTTTAAAACTGAATGCCTTTATCAGCATCCAAGTCACACTGTTAATACTTTGCTGCTTAGAAATTTCTTCTGCCAGATACCCTAAATCATCTCTCTCAAGTTCAAAGTTTCACAAATCTCTAGGACAGGAGCAAAATGCTGCCAATCTCTTTGTTAAAACATAAGAAGAGTCACCTTTACTTCAGTTCCCCACAATTTTCTCATCTCCATCTGAGATCACCTCAGCCTGGATTTCATTGTCCATATTATTATCAGAATTTTGGTCAAAGACACTCAGCAAATATCTAGGGAGTTCCAAACTTCCACACATATTTCTTTCTTCTTTTGAGACCTCCAAACTGTTCCAGCCTCTCTATTACCCAGTTCCAAAGTTGACTCCACATTTTCAGGTATTTTTTCAGCAGTGCCTCACACCTGATAACAATTTACTGTATTAGTCCCTTTTCACTCTGCTGATGAAGACATATCTGAGACTGGGCAATTTACAAAAGAAAGAGGTTTAATGGATTCACAGTTCCACATGGTGGGGTAGGCCTCACAACCATGGCAGAAGGTGAAAGGCATGTCTCACATTGCAGGAGACAAGAGGAGAGAACTTGTGCAGGGAAACTTCCCTTTATAAAACCATCACATCTTGTGTTACTTATTCACTATGATGAGAGTAGCAGGGGAAAAGTCCACACCCCATGATTCAATTACTCCCCACCAGGTCCCTCCCAAACATATGGGAATTGTGGGAGTTACAATTCAAGGTGAGATTTTGGTGGAGACACAGCCAAAGCAAATGAAGTACCATGCCATTATGATTACTAAAGTGCTGCAGTATGATTTGAAGTAAGATAATGCAATTCCTCAAATTTTGCACTTTTTGTTTAGTATAGCTTTGGCTATTCTGGGCCTTTGTGGTTTGATATAAATTGTAGGGTTGCTTTTTCTATTTTTGTGAAGAATGTCATAAGTATTTTGATAGGCATTGCATTAAATATATAGATTTAATGCTTTGGGTTTTATGGACATTTTAAAATATTGATTCTTCTATCCGTGAACATAAGATATCTTTCTACTTTTTGGTGTCCTCTTCGATTTCTTTCACCCGTGTTTTATAGTTTTATTGCAGAGATCTTTTACTTCTTAGGATAAGTTGATTCCTATATACTTTATTTTTTGTAAGTATTGTAAATGAGATTGCTTTCTTGATTTCTTTTTTGAATTTTTTAACTGTTGGCATATAAAAATGCTACTGATTTTCATATGTTGATTTTGTATCTTGCAACTTTACTGAGTGTATTCATTTGTTCCAAAGTTTTTCAGTGAAATATTTAGATTTCTCTGAATATAAGATTGCATCGTCTGCAAACAAAAATAATTGATTTCTTCTTTTTCAATTTGGATGACCTGTATTTCTTTCTCTTGTCTAATTTTTCTAGCAAAGACTCCCAGGACTATCTTGAATAACAGTGGTGACAGTGGTCATCCTTGTCATGTTCTGCAATTTAGATAAAAGGCTTTCAGTTTTTCTGCATTTAGTATAATGCTACCTGTTGATTTGTCACATGTGGCTTTTATTATGTTGAGGCATGTTCCTTCTATACTCAGTTTTTCAGAGTTTTTATCAAGAAGGGATATTTAATTTTATCAATTGCTTTCTCAAAATCTATTAAAATAATTACAGGGCTTTTGTCCTTCATTATGTTTATCTAATGTATCACATTTATTGATTCACATATGTTGAAAAATCCTTGCATTCCTGCAATAAATCCCATTTAGTAATGATGAATGAAATTTTTAATGTGTTGTTGAATTTTGTTTGCTAATTTTTTTTTGAGGATTTCTGCATTAATATTTATCAGAAATATTGGCTGACCTGTAATTTTGTTTCTTGGATGTGACTTTGTCTGATTTTTGTATCAGGGTAATACAAAAATTTTTGTATTCTTCTATTTTTCAGAATAGTTTGAGTAAGATTGTTATTAATTCTTCAAATGTTTGGTAGAATTCAGCAGTGAAGGGGAAGCCATCAGGTCCCGAGCTCTTCTTTGCTTGTAGAATTTTCATAAGAGCCTCAATTTAGTTACATGTTTTTGGTCTGTTCAGAGTTTAGATTTCTCTATGGTTCAATCTTGGTAAGTTGCATGTGCTTAGAAATTTGTACATTTAGTCTAGATTTTTAGTCTAGAGTTTTCAACTTATTGGGATATATTTGCACAATATAGTCATTAATAATCCTTTGAATTCCTATAATATCGAATATAATGTCTCCATTTTCATTTCTGCTTTTATTTATTTGGATTCTATATCTTCTTAGTCTGGTTAAAGTTTTGTCAGATTTATTTAAAATTTTAGAAAACCAACATTTTGTTTCATTGAGCTTTTGTATTTTTTATTTCTGCTCTAATATTTATTATTTATTTTCTTCTACTAATGTTTCATTTTGTTTGTGCATGCTTCCCTAGTTCTTTAACATGTATCATGACATTGTTTATTTGATGTTTCTCTTCTTTTTGATTTAGGCACATATTGGTGTAAATTGTCCTCTTCATAATGCTTTTGCTGTATTTCATAAGTTTGGGTATGTTGTGTTTCCGTTATCATTTGTTTCAAGAAAATTTTCAATTTTATTCTTAATTTTTTTCATTGACCCACTGGTCATTCAGAGGCATATTGTTTAATTTCCACATGTTTGTATAGTTTCCAAAATTTCTCATTATTGATTTCTAGTTTTCATTGTGGTCAGAGAAGATGCTTGATATTATTTCAAATTTTTTCAATGTTTAAAGTCTCATTTTGTAACCTAACATATAATCTATTCTTCAGAATCATCCGCGTGCTGTGGGAAATAATGTCTATTCTGTAGCCATTTAATGAAATGTTCTGCAAATATCTATCATGTCAATTTGGTCTAAAGTTTGTATTTGGCTTGATGTTTCTTTGCTGACTTTCATCTGAAATATCTGTCCCATGCAGAAATTGGGTTGTTAAACTCTTCAAACTCTTTATCATCAGAAGGTGACTACTATGTCTCTTCTTATGGTTTTTATTTTAAAATCTTTTTTCTCTCATGTAACTAAGCCTCTTCTCTTTTGTTTTCTATGGACATGGAGGATTGTTTATCATCCCTTTATTTTCAGTCTATGTGTGTCTTCATAGGTATAAAGTGTTTTTGTTGACAACAGATCATTGTTTTTTTTTTTTTTAATCCATTCCGCTACACTTTGTCTTTTGATTAAAAATTTAGTCCATTTATGGTCAGTGTTATTACTGATTAGTAAGAACTTACTCCTTCTTACTATTTATTATTTGTTTTCTAGCCTTCTTTTTCTTCTTTTTTTCCTTCCTTTCTTTATTGAAAGTAATTCCCTGTAATAATATGACTTAATTTTTTGCTTTTTATTTTTTATTTTATATATGATGTTACCGTGAGGCTTGTAAATATTATTTTGTTTTCCATTATTTTAAGCAGACAATAACATTGTTGATATAAATAAACCAATATACAGGCAAAAAGAAAACATAAAATTCTACATTTTTATTTCATTTTCCAGCTTTTTAGTTTTTTATAAGTTATTGTTTTATATATTACAACATATGTTGTATGTTGTAAAAAGTTTTATTTATTATTTTCATTCACTTATCATTTGGCCTTTCTACTTGAATAGTTTAGACCCCACAGTTATGTTGTTATAATATTATTTGTGTTTCTGTACACTTGCTGTTATCTATGAGTTTTGTACAATCAGATAATTTCTTGTTGTTTATTCATGTTCTTTTTTCTAATTGAAGTACTCCCTTTAGCATTTTTTAAAATTAATTTTTTTATTATACTTTAAGTTCTGGGGTACATGTGCAGAATGTGCAGGTTTGATACATAGGTATATATGTGCCATGGTGGTTTGCTGCACTCATCAACCTGTCATCTGTGTTAGATATTTCTCCTAATGCTATCCCTCTCTCAGCCCCCCACCCTCCTACAGGCTCCAATGTGTACTCTTCTCCCTGTGTCCATGTGTTTTCATTGTCCAACTCCCACTTTTAAGTCAGAACATGTGGTGTTTGGTTTTCTGTACTTATGTTAGTTTGCTGAGAATGATGGTTTCCAGTTTCATTTATGTTTCTGCAAAGAACAAGAACTCATCCTTTTTATGGCTGCATAGTATTCCATGGTGTATATGTGCCACATCTTCTTTATTCAGTCTATCATTGATGGACATTTGGGTTGGTTCCAAGTCTTTGCTATTGTGAATAGTGCCACAATAAATATATGTGTGCATGTGTTTTAATAGTAGAATGATTTATAAATCTTTGGGTATATACCCAGTAATGGGATTGCTGGGTCAAATGGTATTTCTAGTAGAATGAGTCTGGTATTGATAAAATTCCTCAGTTTTTGTTTGTCTGGAAAAGTCCTTATTTCTCTTTCATGTTTGAAGGATATTTTTGCTGGATATACTCTTCTAGGGTAAGAGGATTTTTAGTTTTTTTCTTGTACTTTAAATATATCATGCCATTTTCTCCTAGCCTTTAAAGTTTCCAATGAGGGCCGGGCGCGGTGGCTCAAGCCTGTAATCCCAGCACTTTGGGAGGCCGAGGCGGGTGGATCACGAGGTCAAGAGATCGAGACCATCCTGGT
>NW_016108102.1:176775-185277 GCF_001604975.1 Cebus imitator | reverse complement strand
AAAAAAAAAAAAAGTTTCCAATGAAAAGTCTGCTATTAGATGTGTTGGAGGGTCATTGTATGTTATTGGCTTCTTTTCTTTTGCTGCTTTTAGGATATTTTCCTTATCCTTGACTTTTGGAAGTTTGATTATTAAATGTCTTGAGGTACTCTTCTTTGGGTTAAATCTGCATGGTGTTCTATAACCTTCCTGAATTTGCATATTGACACCTTTCTCCAGGCTTGGAAATTTCTTTAATATTATTACTTGGAATACACTTTGTACCCCTATCTCTTTCTCTATCTCCCTTTTAAGGCCAGTAACTCTTAAATCTGCCGTAATAAGGCTATTTTCTAGGTTCTAAAGGCACGATTCATTTTTAATTTTTTTTCTTTTGTCTTCTCTGGCTGTGTATTTTCAAATAGTCTTCTTCAAGCTCATTAGCTTTTTCTTCTCCTTCATCCATTGAGTTATTAAAGAACTCTAATGCATTCTTCAGTGTACCAGCATTTTCACTCCCAGAATTTCTGCTTAATTCTTTTTAATTATTTCAGTCATTTTACTAAATTTATCTGATAGAATTCTGAATTTCTTCTCTGCCTTATCTTAAATTTCTTTGAGTTTCCTCAACACAGCTATTTTGAATTCTCTAGAAGGTCACATAACTGTGTTGTCAGCAGCTGCCAATTCTAGCCCAGCCCACCTGGAGGGGACTAAATTTACTCACACATCCTTTGCCCCTAGCCTTGCCCCTGGCCCCTTGCCCTTATTTTCTCACCTTTGCCCCTGCTTCTGCAAGTGAGTCATGTTACAAGCTAACACTTCTGTGGCCCCATCTCAATCACAGCCAATGTTCGGGGTCATAGAGAAAGCAGAGTGAAATTACTTTCAGAGTTTAAAAGCTATTGAAAAAGCAAGATGGGAGAGAGGTCCTAGAGTCCTCATCAATAAAGAAAGGTAATAAAAAGATGTGTTATCTCAGTAATCTTCTAATCCAAAATGTCTACATAATAAAGCATTACTGTATAATTTTTAATAATCATGGTGCCTTAATCATTTCTATATTGTTGACCTACTCATGGTTTTGTTAAAAATTGTAAACATAGCTATAATACGAATTTGGAGAAAAATGCTATTTTCCTTTAATACTCAGTATCTAGTTACAAAGCATAAATGCATACCCTAGGGGGAAAAATAAACCTCCAAAGTTGTATTAAGTCTAGTTATTTGGAAAAATCAATTAATTGGGAACATACAGATACCTATTTAATAATGCCTAGAGCCTAGTTTAATTATATATGTAATATTCCAACAGAAGACTTAAAAAATAAAAAGAAAAGAAAACAAGATGGGAACTTCTGGTTCTGGAAGGAAAACATTTGTGAAAGCCTGATTTTCTGCAGAAGATGAAGCTTTAAGTAACATGTGAAAGAGACAGAGGCAAGTCTGACAGTAAAATGAGTTGCCTGGACAAAAGCAAGAGACATACACATGAGCAAACTGAAACAATAAAAAGAGTTGGATGAAAAATCTGACAAACAGTATGCTAAAAATTATGCAAGGCCTCTATCTTGAAATTCTGCCTCTGCAACCAATGCTCTAAGTGGAAATTGATCCAGATAAGAAAGTGGAGACACCAGCAGCTTAATAGATCCAGACACCTAATTGAGTGACTTGTCTGTGTCTAAAGTGAAAGAGAAATATAAGAAAGCCATGGTTTCCAGTGCATAGTTATACACAAAGAACAATTTGGTCTACCAGATAGATACCCTCAAGCTTGTTATTGAAGAACAGAAGGAATAGATGGTGGAATTTTATAGAGATAATGAAGAATGTTCAAATAAGTTAGAGAGACAGAAACATATGTATACTACACTGCAGCATACAAAAGATAAACTTAAGCCTTTTGACAAAGAGATAAACTTATTGTAAACATGGCTTGGTTATAATCCCCAATGCACTTGCAGTGGTGATGTCAATTGTGAATCAGTGGTTTAAGCCATCACTGTTGTGTCTCAGGAAGCTGCTCAGGCCTTGGAGTCAGCAGGAAAGGGGCCACATAAAGCTACAAAAATTTGCTGAAGAAAAGAAAGCGCTACCATCAGAGCTTAGGAAACTGAAGTTGCAGTAAGAGAAAGAATAGCAGGAATTCTCCAAGGATGATGGTACAGCAGGTGACCTGGTGGGTCTGCAGAAAGACTCAGACTTGCAGTTCATCAAGATGCAGAGAAATGCCAATAGGTAAATCAGTAAGAGTTCAAAGTGAAGTTAAAGTAGAAAAGCAAAAAGTACAATTAGAGTTTATAAGCAGCACTAGACAAGCTTAAGGAGATGGAGCTGACCCACAACCACCTGACCAAGTGTCTAGAAAAGGTCAATAGGAAGGCACTTCTGGCCCAGCAATAGGAAAACCACTCTTCAACCCAGGTGGTGCTCTTTGTGTTCCTGCCTAGAGGGACTGACTCTTCTTGTCCATTGACACAAACTTTTTTCAGTACTTTTGAAGTTTGTCATTAAAACAGGAACCTTTTGTATTATAGTTTATGAAAGGATAAAGAAGGTTTAAGTCTTCATAAACACATAATTTTCTTTGTAGTTTGATTCTAGATTAAAAACTGATTCTTGCTTTTTTATTTTTTATTTTCACAATTTTAGAATCAAGTTTACTCAACATTTCCCCCCAGCTGCTTCAGTGACTGGGCACTTGGAGGTGTTAACATAAAAAAATAATATCACAAGATCTATAAATTTAGAAACAGAGACTTATAAAGGATTGCAAGATAACCATCCAGCAAGCTGGAAAGCACAGCCTCTGGCAAAGACCAGAGACAGGTATTTTGAAGAAGGAGGGATTTAGGTAGGAGCTTTTTGCTTAATGGGTTGGCTAAACACACATATTTAACAGGTTACAGGAGGACCTATGAATATTGAGGAAGGTCATTCTAATGTATGTGTATTTAACAAGCATGCATATAACACATGACCTACATTCACTTTGGAGTGGATACTTAACATTTAAGTGTTATTACAATTAGGCCCTAAACATCAAACATTCATTTTGGGACACAGAAGTACTCAAGTATGTAGCCTCTGTAAACTGCTCAGAACCAGTCCATGATCAAAGGTCTTCTTATCTAGAGAAAGTTACTGAAATCAGTCTCTTCACCAATCAAAGTGGTAGTTATGGCTTGAGGTATTGGGGGTGGGTGGGAATCAGTTAGTCAATATTTGATGGTTGTTAAGCTGTAATTACTTTAACATTGCTTATCTCAAGGTAGGTGTTATTTAGCTGCTAGAGGAAAAAAAAAACTGTCCAGTACTTGAGGCAGTTAGAACATAGTTTATTCTTTAAGTGTACGAGTTGCACAACTTAGCTTTTGCCTGGCATGGCCTTAGGTCTTGTTTATAATTTGGTATCTTATTACAACAAAGAGTCTGTTCTGTTAGTCTTATGATCTCTACTTTAACTTTAATGAGGGTCAGTTGCGTGTCTGAACTACAAAAGGGAGAGAATATAATGAGGCATGTTTAACCTCACATCTAGTAATGTGATTAAAATTTTAAGGTTTTCCTGGGGTCACCCTGGCCAGAAGAGGGTCCATTCTATTGATGGGGGGCTTAGGATTTTATCTTTAGTTTATAGACGCTTTGGTATGGGATCTGGAGGGCAGTGATTCTATGAGTACACACTAGATGCTTGCTGGAGACCGCAGAAAACACAAGTGCCTTCTCTAATAGTGCAATTCAGACTTCAGTAATCTCTAGTGGTCAAAAGACATTTACTTTTAATATTGGATGGCATTTATATTTTAGTGAAGAAAGAAGTTCACAGGTTGGAAATCTGTTTCACTCAAATAAATGTTACAAAAAACACAAGAATTTTATGTAAAACTTGCTTTATTGGATGGGTCAGGGAAATTCCTATGCCTAATATTTTCAAAATGAGAGTAAACTCTTTATTATTCAACATCAACTGTGCTGTATCTTGTATGGTATTTCATCTGTTGCTTATTTGTGAAATGAAAACTTGGATAAACCTGAAGTGAAAGGGAGAGGCAGTGTAGGGAGGTGGGAAACCTGCCTGAAGATTCTATTAAACACATCCCTTTGCAAAACAAACAAACAAAAAATAGAAAGCAGGATCTTAAAGAGGTATCTGTACATTCATGTTCATTGCAGTATTAGCCAAGACATGGAAGCAACCTAAATGTTAGTCAAAAGGTGAAAAAAAAAAAGATGTGATACATATACACAATGGAATATTATTATTCAGCCATAGCAAATAATGAAATTTTGTCATTTGCAGCAAGAAGACTGAAACTAAAGGACATTATGCTAAATGAAATAAGCCTTTGAGAAATTAAAGAAAAGTAAATGAAAATAATTTGTTTATGTTTTGGAAGATTTGATACTGTTAAAATGCCAATTTCCCCTAAATTGATCTACTGATTTAATGTATTTGCTTTTAAAATTCAAGACAGAGTTTTCTTTGCAGAAATTGACAATCTGATTATAAAATTTATATGGAAATGCAAGAAAATCAGAGTAGCCAAAACTATTTAGAAAAAAGAAGAAAAATGATGGAGGGATTTCACTTTCCAATTAAAAAAAAAACTATCAAACTATGATAACCAAGATGGTGTGGTACTTTCATAAGGTACTTTCATAGACATTACAGATTAATGAAACTGAGTTGAAATGCTAGAAATAAATTCTTTTATTTATAGTTGTGATAAGTTTGAAGATATTGGGGCTGACAAAGGAAAACAAAACAAAATGGTACCATTGCACAACAAACTCTACTGCATGGTGCTTCAAGAGGGTTGTATGAAAGAGTAAATCCTTCACCAAAGGACCTATGAAAAGCATCATGAGGTCTCAATTCAAAAGATAAAGTGGGTGAAGAAATTTCCAGGAGACAGGTGAGTCAGAGAGGTAGCTTATGCCTTTAAGCAGTGTTGCTCAGCTGCAAAGTGAGGAGTCTCTGGGTCAGAAAGCTCCAAGCACAGCAGGGATTTTGGATCATTTATAGTTACATAGTTTGTGTTATTTAAGGCTACAGAAGTCGGGTGCAGTTTTGTGGAGTGAACAGCAGGGGGTAGAAGTGGCAATAATATGCTTTTCTGGCTACATTTGAAACATTTTGGATGTGTAATAATTTGAATTTGGTGCAGACAGGCTTTGACCTAACAGCCTGCTGTGAAGGAGTAAACAACATGGGGGCCAATATAGAGGGACCATTCTTGGCCTATTTTTACAACAGTGAAGTGATTTTATGATAAGGGTACCAGTGCAATTCATTAAGGAATGGATAACCTTTTTAACAAGCTATTTGGGGCATAGGGATATTCGTATGCAGAAAGCTAAGCCAAGGCTCTTAACTCTCACAATACACAAAAATCAACTCAAAATACATTATAGACCTAATATAAATATTCCTTTTTTTTTTTTTTTGAGACGGAGTTTTGCTGTTGTTACACAGACTGGAGTGCAATGGCGCGATCTCGGCTCACCGCAACCTCCGCCTCCTGGGTTCAGGCAATTCTCCTGCCTCAGCCTCCCGAGTAGCTGGGACTACAGGCGCGCACCACCATGCCCAGCTAAGTTTTGTATTTTTAGGAGAGACGGGGTTTCACCTTGTTGACCAGGATGGTCTCGATCTCTTGACCTCGTGATCCACCTGCCTCGGCCTCCCAAAGTGCTGGGATTATAGGCGTGAGCCACCGCTCCAGGCTCTTTTTTTTTTTTTTCTTTGAGACAAGGTCTTGCTCAGTTGCCCAGGTTGGAATGCAGTGGCATACCCATAGCTCACTAAAGCCTCAAACGCCTGGGCTCAAGTGATCCCCCTGGTAAGCCTTTCAAGTAGCTGAGAATACAGGCACACACCACCACACATGCCTAATTTTTAAAATTAGTTTTAGTAGAGATGAGGCCTTGCTATATTGCCCAGGCTCCTAAACAAAGGATTGAAAACTCTAATACTTTTATCTATAGGATAAAATATTTAATATCTTGGTTAGGCAGATATTTCTTAGTTAAGACATGAAAACACAGTCCATAGAGAAAAAGAATAAATTGGATCTCATCAAAATTCAAAATTTTAGCACTTCAAAAACACCTTCTCATTAGGCATAAGAAGACATGCCACATCATGGTGGAAAATATTGTAAAATGTGTATCTGAAAAAAACTTATATCCAGTATATGAATATAACTCTTATGCCTTAATAATAAAGGCAAACGAATTAAAAACAGGAAAAAAATTTAAAGACATTATACCAAAATATATATGAATGGCTAATAAAAATACGAAAATGTAGTTCTAAGGGAAATACAAATTAAACCACAATGGAACAGCATTTCATACTTAATAGAATGATTAAAATTAAAAAAAAAGATTTGCACACAAATGTTTATTCCAGTGGAAATAATAGTAGTCAAAATTAGAAATAGTAGATACATCAACTGGTAAAAAAGTAAGCATAGTGTGGAAAACCCATACACTTCAATACTATCCAACATAAAAGGAATAAACTATGGATACATGCTACAGAAAAGGTAAATCTTAAAACCTTTATTTTTGACGAATAAAGTCAGACACATAAAATAACATGTTGTATAATTTTATTTATAAGAAATATCCACAAGGCCAATATTCAACATTCTTTAAAAAAAGAATTTTCAGCCCAGAATTTTATATCCAGTCAAACTAAGCTTTATCAGCAAAGGAGAAATAAAATCCTTTATAGACAACCAAATGCTGGGAGATTTTTGTCACCACTAGGCCTGCCTTACAAGAGCTCCTGAAGGAAGCACTAAACATGGAAAAGAACAACTGGTACCAGCCACTTCAAGAACATACCAAATTACAAAGACCATCAACACTATGAAAAAACTGCATCAACTAACAGGCAAAATAATCAGCTAACATCATAATGACAGGATCAAATTTACACATAACAATATTAACCATAGATGTAAATAAGCTAAATGCCCCAATTAAGAGACATAGACTGGCAAATTGGTTAGAGTTAAGATTCATTGATGTGCTGTATTCAGGAGACCATCTCATGTGCAAAGACACACACAGGCTCAAAATAAAAAGACAGAGGAAAATTTACAAAGCAAATGGAAAGCAAAAAAAAAAAAAAAAAAAAAAAAAAAAAAAAAATGCAGGCATTCAAATCCTAGTTTCTGACAAAACAGACTTTAAACAAAGTTCAAAAGAGACAAAGAGGCGTATTACATAATGATAAAGGGATCAATGCAACAAGAAAAGCTAACTATCATAAATATATATGCACTCAATATGGGAGCACCCAGATTTATAAAGCAAGTTCTTAGAGACCTACAAAGAGACTTAGACTCCCACACAATAATAGTGGGAGACTTTAACAGCCCACTGTCAATATTAGACAGATCAATGAGATACGAAATTAAAAAAGATATGCAGACTTGAACTCAGCTCTGGACCAAGCAGGCCTAATAGACATCTACAGAATTCTCCACACCAAATCAACAGAATATACATTCTTCTCAGCACCACATTGCAATTATGCTAAAATTGGCCACACAATTAGAGGTAAAACACTCCTCACAAAGTGCAAAAGAAGGGAAATCATAAAAGTCTCTCAGAACACAGTGTAATCATATTAGAACTCAGGATTCAGAAACTCACTCAAAACCACACAGCTACATGGAAACTGAACAACTTCCTCCTGAATGACACTGGATAAATAACAAAATGAAGGCAGTAATAAAGATGTTCTTTGAAACCAAGGAGAACCAAGACACAACATACCAGAATATCTGGGACACTTTTAAAGCAGTATGTAGAGGGAAATTTATGGCACTAAACACCTGCAAGAGATAGCAGGAAAGTTCTAAAACTGACACCCTAAGATCACAATTAAGAGAACTAAAGAAGCAAGAGCAAGCAAATTCAAAGGCCAGCATAAGACAAGAAATACCTAAGATCAGAGCAGAACTAAAGAAGATAGAGACACAAAAAACCCTTCAAAAAAATCAATGAATCCAGGAGCTGGTTTTTTTGAAAATATCAACAAAATAAATAGACCACTATCTAGACTAATAAAAAAGAAAAAAAAGAAGAATCAAACTGATGTAATAAAAAATGATAAAGGAGATATCACCACTGATCCCACAGAAATACAAGCTACCATCAGAGAATACTATAAATACCTCTATGCAAATAAAACAGAAAATCTAGAAGAAATGGATAAATTCCTGGACGCTTATACCCTCCCAAAACTAAATCAGGAAGAAATCTAATCCTTGAATAGACCAATAACAAGATTTGAAATTGAGGCAGCAGTTAATAGCCTACCAACCAAAGAAAGTCCATGACCAGATGATTTCACAGCTGAATTCCACCAGAGGTACAAAGAGGAGCTGGTACTAATCCTTCTGAAACTATTCCAAACAACAGAAAAAGAGGGATTCCTCCCTAACTCATTTTATGAGGCCAACATCATCCTGATACCAAAACCTGGCAGAGACATTA